>NC_133658.1:891824628-891952128 GCF_037893015.1 Macrotis lagotis
TCGGTGATTAGGAACTCATAAAGGACTAGAATAGGTAGAGTGTGAAACAGTTTGCAAGGAGCAAATCAGAGACTGTATAGCAAAAAGGTAGATTTTAATTCAAAAATAATTTTTCAGGAAGTATAGCAGTGAAGAATAGGTAAGATGGGATAAATTAAAAGGGTTAAGAGAAAGATCTCTAAGTACTAGGGAAATATGAACAGACTTACATCACCTGCATAATAACCAGAACTAACTCCTAATGGGTTTGGATTCATAATGGGAAAATGGGAAAAAAATCTCTGCATGACTTGAGTCTCTCATTTCCTTGTAAAGCAGAAAACTTTGAAAGTCAATTTGAGTGTAGATGCTCGGTTTTTGTCAAACTAACAGGAACTCAAGGGGGAAATAGCATAGAATGAAAACAAACATTTAATTGGAAAAGAAAAGGGAACAAAGAAAAACATTAGTAACACTCAGAATTAGTCTCTCCCGTGAGTATACCTTGCTCTCCTCTTCTTCATTATTGACTAGGAAGGAAAAACTGCTATCACCCTCCTACCCCAAAGCTCCTATGCATAAAAGAAAATAGAAAAAGTGGCAGCAATAAATCTAAAGCTCATTTTGGGCATTTCTCTGGGCATGTTCTTCTAGGACAATTGTGATGGGAATAAATTTGAACAGTTTTATAAGAAGGATGTTTGGTCTTACCATTGAAGCAAAAAATTGGGGTTATTTTTATGAAGTCTAAAAAATTCTTTGACTCTTGGGTTCCTGCTATCGCAGTCTCCTTCAAACAGCCCTCATTTTGCTCCAGTCCACAAGTCTCTGTTGTCTTGCCAAAGTAATCACCTCCCCTTGTCCCACATTTTTGTTTCTTCTTATGCTATAACTACCCAGTGCTGTAGCCACACGGTATCTGAGAAATGGAGCCTGAACACTTTGTAAAGCAAATTAGAATGGGGATTTGCTCTCTTCTAACCACTTATTACAAACAGAGTCAAAAGAGTAGGACCAAAATGGAGAGGAGTATAAGAAAGAGTCAGGAAAAGCAGAATATATCAATATAATCTGCTACTATATAATGTAAAGATTTGCCATGTTCTCCAATTTCTCTGATCTCTTAAAAATCAGGTGTTAGTTCTGTCTGCATTTCTTACCTGATTCATGACTAGCTCAACACTACAGTGTTTGGTTTGACAGGAACACAGACGATACCGACTACTCTCTTAAAGTGCTCAAGAGATCAAGAACAGATTGCCTTTGATAAAACATTTTCACTTCAAAATCCAAACCAGAGGCTAACCTACTTCCACAGGTTCCTTTAAAATTTAGGCTGCCGGGACATACAAGAAAGGAAAAAGGTGCTGAAACAAGCAATCTATTTAGAGGAAGAAGCAAGAAATTCAATAGGTTGAAAGTCAGATGTTCTTATTTCCATCCCATCTTCTCCCTACAGGAATTGTTGATTATGATGTTTTCTATTTGGAGTATTTTTTAAACTGATGAGTCAAGAGGAATGATAAAGTTTTGGGGGATAGTATATTTTCCCCAACAAAACAAAATGATTTTTAAAATAATGAAAGAATCAAACATCTATAGGAAGCTGATGAAGAGTTCAATTTAATTACCTCTTTTTTCTACTTGAGTCACTAAAATAAACTCACTGTTATAAAGTATAGAAAAAAAATGCCTGATTAATGAGATGCTGAACTTTTTGAGGCTTACTTTTTAAATGTCTCTTCCATTGTTTCTCCTGATTCAGATTACAAACAGATGGGGAAGAGCTCCAAAGAAGGACCAGAGGACTGGAGAAGATGCTCTACCATACACTCTTGATCTTGTCTCATTTAATCTTGAAAGTATATTCCCAAGGCCTCTAAGGCCTAGTGACTAGACACTGGACCTGGAGTCAGGAAATGTGGGTTTAAATTCTGCCATTCATACATAATGGCTTTTTGATTATGGAAAAATTATTTTAATGGCTCTGGGTCTTAGTTTCTTCATCAATAAAATGTGGGTAATGGTACAGTGTGTCCCAAAATCTAGGTATAATTTAATTAATTGAATTTAGACTTTTGGGACATCCTCTATTTGTAGTACCTACCTTAAAAGGCTCCCATGAGATTCAAATGAAGTAATGTACACAAAATGCTTTCCAAACTTTGAATCACTCTATAAATTCATTTAATTATCATTACAATTAAGATTGCATTCTTACTGCCTCTTAGTTAGCCCAAGCCTAAATCCAACTTAGCCTGAAGAAGAGAAGACTGGGATTTGGGGATGGAGATGGTTTGCAATAAAAATAACAAATAAAAATTAGATTTTTATTCAGGTGAACTGGGATTAAAGCAAGGCTCTTGTATTAATTACCCATGTGGTCTAGGGCAATGAATTCATCTCTCTAATCATTAGTGTTCCCATCTATCAAATGATGAAATTGGACCAGGTAAACTTTATTGTTATCCTTAGCTCTAAATCTCTGACCCTAACATCTTAACTCTTTAAGGGAAATTCAAATAACACTTAGACCGATACTTCAATAATTCCCAATCGAATTGGGACTCAGTATAACCAAGTCCTATTTTCCAAACATATCCTGTTATTTCTTAACTAGAATCTTTGCAACTTAACAGAGAATGTCATGAAATATGACTAGCTTTTCCCTTAAATCCATCTTCTGTTTGAGTATCGTTAGATACTTCTCTCCTATATCTCTTGGAATCTCTAAACTTTCTTAAAGGCTTAACTCTTGTATTACCTCTGATGAGAAACTATTTTAAAATCAATTGTAATTATTTTGTATACACATAGCACCCCTCTTTCTTGGACCAGTAGAACATAAATTTCCTGACATTCTATATATAATACATGACTTATTGAATTAAATTGAATTGAATGTAGTCTAACCTCCCAATTGAGTGTAGTCTCTTTGACAGCCAGGATTGAGTTTTATTAAATCTTTTATATCCCTCCCTCCAGTTAAATCAGCAAGAATTTTGAAATTATGTCATGTGTGATTGAGTCAATAAACATTTATTAAGCATCTACCTAATACTAGGGATGTACCATATCCTATGCTAAGTCCTAGGAATAGAAAGAAAGGCAAAAGACATATTTTCACTCAAAGAGCTCAAAATCTAATAAAGGAAGACAACACATAAAAAGATATCTGAAGATGGGTACAGCAATAAGAGTTTTTGGTTGAAGCACAATGTATTCCTGTATATAGCTGGGAAATGATGAGGTGACTCTACTGAGCATCATCCTTAAATGGAGGATCTGGAAGGTCTGAATTGTCACCCTTCACCGTCTCTAATTAGAAGGATAGTGGGGCTCCCAATGAAGATAGTACTGAGCAGGTGTGAGTTGCAAAAGAGATGTGTTCTTGTAAGATGTTGATTTTCTAGAGACCATGAAGTCCAGGAGATCTATAGGGAAGTCTGAGATGGGAAATGAGATCCAAATGATTGATTTTTGCTTTTGAAGTAGTTGAGTCTAACTTGTAAAAAGATTTAGGTATATAACTAAAACCAGCTGCTAGATGGTGGAATGGATAGAGCACCAAACCTGTAATTAGAAAGAACTGAGTTCCCTCACATTTTCCTAGCTCTGTGACTCTGGGCAAGTTACTTCATACTGTTTTGTTTTAGTTTCCTCATCTATAAAATGAGCTGGATAGGGAAATGATAAATCATTCCTTTGTCTTTGCCAAGAAAACCCAAAACGGAGTCATGAAGACTTGGAGGTTGACTGAAAATGTTTTGAACAACTAGAAAGAAAAAATGAAGTAGAGGGTATTTTAAGACAATATTGAATATCAAAATTTCAGATTTGAGAAGGCTTCTAGGACCATCTAGTCCAGCTCCACACTGGGAAAAAAAATCTTCATAATAGGGATTTTTGAGATACCCATGAAAGTTTTTTTCTCGAAGATGTCTGGTACAATGCATTCCTGTACTTTCCAAACTGGTCCATTCAAGTTTGAACTGGTTCTAGCTGTCAGCAAGCTCATGTTAAGGTCTACACTGAACTCTCTTAATTTTCCGCATTGTTCCTGATTTTGTTCTACAAAGCAAGTCTGTCAAGTCTAATCACCTCTCCTGACTAAAATTCCTTAAATTATTGCAAATGATTATCTTTTCAGAAGTCACCTAAGTATCTCCACTTTTTTTCAACCAATGCACAGATTACATAGTCTCAAGGCCTTTCACAATCTTGGATGTCCTCCAGTGGACACTATTTACTCTAAGGCAAAGATACTTTCCGCTTCTTGGGAGCAGAGGCTATTGTATTCTCAATCATTACAAAAGGATTGAGAATATGGTATGGGAGGTATGTTCCAGATGTGTTCTGACAAGGGAAGGGTAACTCCTTTTTTTTTCCCCAAAGCTATGTTTCTCAAAGAATTTCAAGAATCTTTTCTTTTTTAATGTTTGAAGAGCAAGTAAGCATCAGATAGACAGACAGATAGATAGATAGATAGATAGATAGATAGATAGATAGATAGATAGATTGATAGATGAAAGAATGATTAGTTAGTTGGATGAATGGATAGGTGGATGGATGGATAAATGGATATATGGATAGAAAGATGGATAAACAGATAGGTAGGTAGATAGGTGATAGATGGACAGATGAATAGTTAGAAAGGTAGGTGGATGGATGGATGGATATATAGGTGGATGGATAGATAGGTAAATGAATGGATGATGGATGCATAGATGGATAGATGGAATTGATGGATACATTTAGCAATAAATTTATATATAAATGGATTAATAAATTAATAGAGAACTAACATTTATTATATTTTATGTATTACATATATATATAAATATATATATATGCTATTCTACATTCCCCCATTAAAATATAAGTTTCTTGAAATTAGGCATTGTTTGGACCTTTATATCACCCCCATACTTGGCATAAATCAAGGAACAAAGCAAGGTTGTAATATTTGTTGACTACTTAATTAATTACATGTTTATTACAGAGCAGGCACTTTGGATATTAATAATTTATAACAAAGAATAAAAAGCATAATAATGATTGCAAAGAGAAATTCAAAGTTCATGTCAGACAGCAGCCAATTAAGGAGTTTCATGGAAGAGGTGAGCATTTATGGGAATAAAACCCTTCAGGATTGAATTGAATTTTTCTGATCTGAGTCTTTTTGAGGAAATTACAAGGTTAACTTGATGAACTATAAAGAAAAAGTCATGGACTAAGATGGTAAAGAAAAGTAATAAGCATAAATGTAGTGAAAATATACTGATTACCTAGAGGGAATAAAGGAAGACTAAATGCTCATGAAAAAAAGTATTGTAGGCTTCCATAACAAGTCACAATGAACAATTTTGTTTTAATTATTATTAATGTTTTTATTTACTTATATATGCATTAATTCATTAATAATATTTCTATATTAATAAATTTGCAGTAAAGCATTTACCTGTTGCTTCATTTGGTTCTCACTACAATATTGCAAGGTAAGTGTGTGTGGTAAAGGGGGTAAAGGGAGGTAAAGGTGTGATTTGAGCACAGGTTTTCCTAATTTCAAGTCTAGTATTGCCATATAGATGATTTTAAGGGTGAGTAGTAGAATGAAAAAATTAACTAATGAATGAATAAAAACATATTAGGTGCCTATTTTATACCACACATTTTGTTTAGTATTTAGGATACAAACAGAAAGACAGTCTTTATCTTGAGGAATTTAATTAGGAGGTACAGTGAATATCACACATGGTCTGGAGATACTAAGACTTGAGATCAAATCCTGCATCAGATACTCACTAGTTGTATGACCCTAAGTAAATCACTTGATTACTGTCTACCTCAGTTTCCTCATCTGTGAAGTGATAATAAAAATGGCACATATTTCTAGGGTTATGGTGAGAATCACATGATAATTATATGTAAAGCATTTTGAAAACCTTAAAATTCTATGTAGATACTCACAGACAGGAAAGGGTGACTAGTAAGACACTATTGGAGTGTATTGTGAAGCTTGACTGGATACTCACTCATTGGGATAGCAGGGTCCTAGTGGAAGAGTTCCAAAAGTGAAAGAGTTAAGCCCTTTAAGATATAGTCTCTAGACCAAAGGCACATTTAGAGAGTTGCTGGTGAAAATATAGCCAGGATACAAAAAAAATGCACTGGTTGGAATAGTGAACTAGCATTTATTATCTTTTATCTATCATATATATATATATATATATATATGTATATATATATATATGTATGTATGTATGTATTCATTCCATTCCCCTATTAAAATATAAGTTTCTTGAAAGCAGGCATTGTTTGGACCTTTATATCACCCATAATTGGTCATGGAACAAAGCAAGCATATAATATTTGTTGACTCCTTAATTAATTACATGACTATTACAGAGCAGGCACTTTGGATATTAATAATTTATAACAAAGAAAAACAAAAAAAAAGCATAATAATGATTGCAAAGAGAAATTCAAAGTTCATATCAGACTGCAGCCAGTTAGGGAGTTTCATGTATCTGCAATGTGATTTCAATTTAATTTTGGGGAAAATTCCATTTTTAAGGATAGACTCCAAGATGCCCCCCTATAAAAAGATATTTTGAGGCCAAATGGAAGAAGAAAGGAGACCATTTGATAGTTGTTTATAATGAATTACTACTGTTAACTAGGTGCTAAGATCAATGATTCTGCCCTGTTGAAAAACTGCAAGTGATACCAATACCCTCTAAATGGTTTCACTCTGAGAGAAAATTTCAATTGCTCCTCCCTAGTTATGGCTTTCAGAGATAGTCTGATACAATTGAAAATCATTGTGTCTTCAGTCAAGAGACCAAAGGGAAGTGTGGTAGATTGGAAAAAAAGCATTGTATTGGAAGCCAGGGAGAGAACTCTGAATCCTTCTCTGAGTAATTGACTAAGCTTGGAAAGGTTTCCTTCTGTTCCCCACCAGGCTTCAGTTTCTGAATCCACATATAAAAGAATTGGACTAGGTGATCACTTCTGTTTCTAAATCCTATGGTCCTGTAAATAACAACTCATATTTATTTAGATATTTATATAGATTTATCAAAGAGTAAAGGAAGAAGGATTTCTCTATGAATATGACTGGAACACCAATCTGCCTTCTAAGAGATACGGACTAGGGGGGGGGAGTAAAATCACAGCTGTCAGGTGCTTTTCAGGATGTGAGAAGAGGAGGGGGGATTAATGGCAGTATCTACCAAAATAAGAACTGCCTGATGATATTTTTTTCACTTCAGTCCACAATATCCTGCCTTGGTATGTTAAAGCACCATTCACTTAATTGTGCAATCTATATATGACAGGATACTTTCGCAATATTAAAAAAAGAAAAAGATGCATTTGGATGGAAAAAAGTCAAATTTTACCCCCTCTTCCTTCAACAATATGTTGTTGCAAATTTGATTCTATAGAGTAAGAAGGAACTACAAAGAATGTGTTCTTAGCTGAACCTAATATATTCTGGGTAGATGTTTGATAACATTGAAATTCTGTTTGACTGCCTCATTTTCTTTCTAAATCACCAGAACATTTTAATGAAATAAAACATCTTATTCATGCTCTTAAACTCAAAACACCACAAGGACCGATCACCAAATGGTTCTTATACATGTTTTTTTTTTTCCTCCAGAAATTTCCTTGAGGTTTGGATTGGAAATGATTTGGAATGTGCAAGCAGCATGGTGTGGGAGAACAAGCTCTGGATTTAGAGTCAGAGGACCTAAGTCCAAACTAATTGCTCCTTAGATGAGCTTGGGCAGATCACAAAAAACAAACTTATACCTGATGTCAAGTTTAGGAGTATCCTTCCTAATTACATAAGAATAGGAACTGAATCTGTGATCACATTGATATGGAGAATACCCTAGTGAGGAAGTTTCTACTAGTGCAGGTCAGTTCCTTTTCTGAAATTTAGAGATTTTCTAGAAAACTAAGGATTTACATAACTTCCACAGAGTCATACAGACAGTATGTATATATGAGGCAAGATTTGAATCCAAGACTTCTAGGCTTCATGATGAGGTAGGTGGCAGTGGATAGAAGATTGAATTTGGAGTTAGAAAACTAAGTTCTAATCCTATCTCAAATAAAAGGCAAGTCACTTAACTTCTGTCTGCTGCAGTTTCCTCATGTATAAAATGGAGATACTATTTAATTCATATGATTCTTATGACCATTAAAATAAGGACAATATTTCTAAAGTGCTTTGTAAAGTTTAAGTATATTATGTGCATAAAAGGATGATGATAATGATGATGATGATGATGATGATGATGATTCTCTCTGCCCATCTACTATGCTAACGTGCTTCCCAACTAGAGATTTCAAAAGTGAGAATGGAATGTGATGAAAGATAACAGGTTCAGCCCTCTTGATAGTATTCATAGAAAGGCTGGATAGATAGGAGTTAGATGTAAGTCAAAGAAAAAAGTTCATCAGTAGATATAAGTGAAAGAAAATTCCTATTTCAGCAAGGTTCAACTGGATTTCCTATCATTTGTTTGACTTTCTAATGGTGTAATTTATGAGTGTAGTATGTCATTTTTTCTCTTCTCTCTATTCTAACTACCCTGGATTCCTTCAAATTTCAATGAAATATTCACTTTCTACCTTTCCTAATCTCCTTTTTACTAGTTAATTCTGATGATTATCTCCAATTTATCCTGTCTATCTACTTTCTGGGAATCCACAGACGGTACTCTTTTGCTTTTCTCTATATGCCCAGTGCTTAAGACAATGCCAGTAGGCACTTAACTTATTTCACAGACTGTCACTTGTTCTTTGGGTGCTTTTATTTCCATACTTTCAAAACAAGGGAGTTGGGTGGAAATGACTTCTCAGGTCCAGGGACATTATAAGTAATTGAAATGAAGTGATAGTTGTCAATAAACTCTTTCCATTAATATTTACTTATGATAGTTTTGCTTAGGGATTAATAAATGTATTTTTATTCACTCTTTATTTAATGATTCTTTTTAACAGTAAAACTTTATCATTTCAAAATATCTCATCTTTCTTTCCTTTTTTGGTTCCAGAAAAATAGATAGATAGATGATAGATACATAGATACTTAGATATATAGATGATAGATAATAGAATTTTGATAGATATTTCGGTTCAAATTGTACCTCATAGGACTTTAAGTAAATCACAATTTAGAGCAGAATAGGAATCTTGGAACTCATTTAGTACAACTTCCACATTTAAGTAAACTGAGATTCAGAGATCTTCAGTGTCTTGTCTCTTAATATACAGCTAATAAGTAAGAGAAAGGGACAAATTTAAGTTTTCTGACTCTAAATTCAGTCCTGTCTGTACAATTCTATGAGCCCAAAGATAGGAAGATATAAACTATGAAACTCAGCATGAACGTAATTGATTTGCAGTTTCATGTGCAATCATCATTTTTATTCTACTATGTTATGGAAATGCTTATTTTATTCCATAAGGGCTTCCCTATGAAGCCCATTCTCCTCATCAATAGTTTTAATGGGTTATTCTGGGAAGACTAGCAGTTCTGGTGAGAAAGTTTACCAAGCCCTTTTCAGAACGACTTGTCCATCATATGTGTCTCTAAGAAGCTGTAGCATACACAGCAACCACACTCCAGTAAACAATCTCAACAAAAGCATAAACCAGATCGAGAGCTATTGACAGGATTCAGACTTGTTGATGAATTGGGGGGAGTGTCTAACCAAAGCACGGGAAGACTTCCCTAGGTGGAATGAACAGATGAGGATACATTGTTCCACAGCCATGAAGGAGGCTGAAGCAGGTGTCGTGGAATGTGTATGACTTGCTCAGACTTTGAAGATGCCAAGGGGATCGACTGCATCTCAGATCATCAGCAGTTATCTTGACTTTTGCCTGGCACTGACCTTGATGATTCTGGCAGAGAGTTGGGTTGAAGAACTTGTGCATCTCTGCCTCACTTAGATCCAATTTATATGCAAGTCAAGAAATCACCCAAAATGTCATTTGTCCTTTTCAAAAATGAAGAATGAACAACAATTATTAGAAAGAATTTATGGGAGCAGCTAAGTGGCATAGTGGATAGAGCACTGGCCCTGGAGTCAAGAAGACCTGAGTTCACATCCAACATCAGACATTTAATAATTACCTAGTTGTGTGACCCTGGGCAAGTCACTTAACCCCATTGCCTTGCAAAAAACAAGAAGAAAAGAAAGAAAGGAAGGAAGGAAGGAAGGAAGGAAGGAAGGAAGGAAGGAAGGAAGGAAGGAAGGAAGAAAGAAAGAATTTATGTGTGTTTTTCTTGATGTCAGGTCCAAAGTTGTCTCTTTACAACATCATATCCATTGCTCTTAGTTCTACTCTTTGAGGACAAAAAATCAAAACCCAAAAAACAAAAACTCTAATCTATCGCCTATGTAATAGCCTTTCAAATATTTGGCATCTATCATCCACCACCCTTTCCCTTTTCCCATCTCTTTTTTTTCCAGTCTAAATACTTCTAGTTGGCTCAGTGTAGACCCAGACCATGACTTAATCATTGATCAATTCAATTGATTCATTCATTCAACAAACAGAAATTAATATCTGCTTCATGAAGAGTCCTAGGCTAGTCATTAGCAGACATGTCAAGTTTAGAGAAGGCTGACTTCTGCTCCACATGAGGTCAATGGTTGGAAACAGAAATAATACATATTCACAGTGAGCTGTGATAAGTAGTATCATGAGATGAGTTCATACAGAACTATGGGGAGCTTAATTATTGTAGAGCAGGAGATTAATATACAGAATTTAAAATGGGAATTTGTTGCTTTTTGCCCAAACAAGAGTCAGACTGTGCCTGAAACAAGTTCATTTAACATTCCATTAGAGAAGGCCGAACACCATCCCCAGCTCTAAAAACAATTTCATTATCACTCACTACTGCATTTTCCCCCAGTTACACCCTCTTTGCTTCAGTATTTGATTCTCATTAGGTCTTTTCTCAGCTGTTTTCCCTCTTCCATTTCCTGTTGCTTTTGGGGCTGGGCGACTTTAGACTGTGCATGGTCAGCTGCTGATGTCAGACCTAATTAACAGAAATTAGTCATTCTCCTGCTTCCTTATAGTACTGGGAATCTCCAACTCTATCACCTTCCTGCAAGCTCATGAAAATGAGAAGCTATATTTCTTTGGAAATGCATTGGACCTAAAGAACTCTGGAGAGAGCAAAAAGGTAGAAAAGGGGGGCAAAAACCACCAGGTCCAAAATCATGGGCTCTGCACTTAATGATGTATTTCGATTGTCGATATTCTACAGACTCAAAAATAGTCATTTATAAATTCCTTAAGAATATGTTGTTGTTGTTCAATAACTATCAGTAATAGATGGCTCTTCATGACCCTCTTTAGGGTTTTCTTGGCAGAGTTACTGGGCTGATTTGACATTTTCTTCTCCAACTAATTTTACAAATGAGGAAATTAAGGCAAATAAATTGCCCAGAATCATTCCGCTACTAAGATTCTGGGGCCAGATTTGAACTGAGAAAGATGAGTCTTTCTGACTACAGGCTTCCTACTCTATCCAATGTGATGCTTAGCTACCTTGCAAGAATGTCTTACACATCTCTAATCTTGGTTATTAGGGGAAACTGAGGCTGTTTGTTAGATTACTTAATCTGAAAGAATGAGATAACTCTTGCAATCATGCCTGATTATACTATGCAGTCATTTGGAGTAGAACTTTATAGTTTCTCATCTTATACTCCTGGTGCCCATATGACCTCAAAAAATGAGCCTTGCTCCTTTGTCTTCTTGTTCTTTTTCATTGTAAGGGGCAGAATTCCTTATCTCGATTCAAGAGGAAATTCTATTTGCATATTATCTATCTATTATGACCAGTTAGAAACTGGGACAAGTCTAAGGTGCTAGTTAAACTTACTTTCCAAAAAATTTTTCTCTCCCTCCAAGGACTTCTTCCTGAACAGTGCCTAGAACCACATGCATCCTTTCCCCAAGGAAGTTAGAGGAAGATTCTCTCCTTTAACAAGTTATCGCCTACTCCACCTCTCATGCAGGCACAGAATAGGGAGTAATCATTCTGTCAATCACCAAGGGTAGACTTTTGAAAAATGTTCAGTCAAGAATCTTAGATTATATCATAGGTAGATAGACAGACAGACAGATAGATGATACATAGGTAGATGATTGTAATTTGCTAGATAAATGGTTGAAGAGATAGAAGGACAAATAGAACATCTAGGTGGCACAATGGATAAAGTACAGGACCCAGAGTTAGGAAGACTGGAGATAAAATCCAGTCTCAGATTTAGGGGTCTGATGCTGAAAGAAGGGAATAGAATCAAGAGAACAATGTACACATCAGCTACATTATTTACTAATTGTGTGACCTTGGAAAGTTATTTTCTCTTTGCTTCAGTTCTCTCAATTATAAAATGTAGATAAGAAAAGAATTATTGTGAGGATCAGAGAGGATATTTTTAAAGCACTTCACACAGTTCCTAGAATATATTAATTGCTATATAAATGCTATTGCTGGTGGTGGTGATGATGATGAAGATGATGACAATGCTACTGTAAATCTGTGCAAGACAATCTCTGCCACAAAAGAGGAAACATTCTAATAAAAGCAGATTTGTGATATATTTGTATATGAGTTGTAATTTGGAAGATCAAGCTGCTGATTGGACAAATGAGATCAAAAGAGTGATAATGCAAAAGATCATCGATCCGAACCTAAGGTCATCCTAGGGACAGAGTCCAAATGTTTTGTGAGGAGGTGAGAATGATGGTTAAAGCAAAGGTGGAATTTTGTTTAAACATGAGGAGAGTGAGTTGCATTTCATTTGAACATCACAAAATCTTCCTAAAACCCAACTTTTCCCCTTTTAATTTTGACTCAATAAAATTTCACAGTCTCTAGTCCCATCACCAAATTTTTTTCTGATAATAATTTTTTAATATCTATATTCAACTATTGTCATTGCATGGATGTAAGACATGCAACATGTCTTTCTCTAAAGAAATTAATCTGAATTTTTCCCTATAGGTGGTGGAGAAGATCAAGGGTCAGAATAGTGTGGGGGTGGGCAGAAAAGGGAGTGACCAAATTGCCAAACTGATCAAGCAAAAAATTTCACAGAATTATTAAAATGAAGAATGTCACCAAAGTAATTCAAAAGCCCTAAAGATGAGTAATCATGAGTGAAGGATATCAGCTGAGAGACATCATATACTCCACTGATATCCTTATAATTTCAAAAGAGAGCAAGAAAGTCCAATTCACTAAGTAATGCCTTGCAACCCATGCATTGAGAGTAAGGAAGGAAATGGATAGGAGTTGAATAGAGTGGGTCATAAAAAGTTATTCATAATCTGACTCCAACCTACTTTGAACCTTAGTTGTCTTCTTCAAAAACTTTCAATTCAGGGGTGGTTAGGTGGCACAGTAAATAAAGCACCAGCCCTAGAGTCAGGAGTACCTGTGTTCAAATTCGACCTCAGACACTTTCTAACTACCTAGCTGTGTGGCCATGGGCAAGTCACTTAACCCCATTTGCCTTGCAAAAACCTAAAAAAAAAAGAATTAAAAATAAAACTTTGAATTCAATCTTTACTGGCCTAATAACCATTCTTTTGTATAACTTTGCCCCATACCTAGAATGCACTCTGCTCACCTCCATTTCTTAATATCCTGAATTTTCTTGAAGACTTCCACTCATGTGCCAAATCCTTCAGGAAATGTTTTCTTATCCCTTGGTTTAGTGTTCACTCCTTGATTTTCAAGTTACTTTTGTTGTTGTTCAGACATTTTCAAACAAGTCCAACTCTCTGTGATCCCATTTTTATCTTGGAGTGATTTGTCATTTCCTTCTCCAATTAATTTATAGATGAGGAAACTGAAGCAAACAAGGTTAAGTGATTGGCACGGCTAATACGGATCTGAGGCCAGATTTGAACTTAGGAAGATGATTCTTCCTGACTCCATTCTCAGAACTCTATTCATTGTACCACATAGCTGTCTGATGCTCAGATAATTACATATACACTTACGTATTTGCATTCTCTAATAGGGGAAGACTGTCTAGAGTGATAGTCCCACAGTAAAGAAAAGATAATGATGTAGTGAAGAAAGAGGAGATCCACATAAGTGTATTAGTAAATAGTGTGTTGGGATTTATTTTTATTTTATTTAATGTCCTGTTCTGGGCAGCATCAGGGTAGTGGTGATATTTTTTTCTTGTTTGGCTTCATTTTTTTTCCTCCTTACTTGAAGAAGACCATGGCATCAGAGTGTTGATGCCCTGACAAGCACATGAATTGTATTTGAGTGATGGGGTGCTGAGAGTAGTGG
The DNA here is from genome assembly GCF_037893015.1 of Macrotis lagotis. Taxonomy (NCBI): domain Eukaryota; kingdom Metazoa; phylum Chordata; class Mammalia; order Peramelemorphia; family Peramelidae; genus Macrotis; species Macrotis lagotis. The sequence goes on from NC_133658.1 coordinate 891,838,967, forward strand.
TAGATGCCCAAGTCTAGCCAGATGTTACATAGGGATAAAATGCTAAAGGTATAATGGCAAAAGATGATCCATGGTTGAATGCAAGTTTTTTTTTCTTGGAATGGGGCTGTTTTGCTGTTTATAATTATGCTGATAAAATAAATCAGGTTCCCACACTATTGCTCCTGCTGTATACTATCATTAGTATAAAATTCCAGTTCTTTGATGACAAGAGATATTCCTTTGTCTTTTTCTTTCATTATATCTTTGTATCCTTAGGACCTCGTAGTATCCCTTGCATATTGCAGACACTTAATAAATGCTTTTTGGATTGCAATACTGGAATTCAGTTTTTTATGCTACCTCTACTTAGACCAGTCATTTGATCTCCCTGAATCTTTTTTTCCCCTTTAGTTATAAAATAAGGAGGTTGAAATAGTTAATAGATATTTTAGTCCCTGAAATCCCTTTTGCCTATAGACCTAATCTAACTTTATTATTTAAAAACTGAGCAAAAAAGAGGCTCAGGAGATACAATGAGTTACTCAGGGTCTCACAGTCAATGAACTTAGATTCAAGCCCATATTCTCCAACTCCATATCTAGATGGACAAAAATTTTCGACTTGTCTTCATGTTCCTTGTTACTCAAGATTTTTTAAAATGTCTTAAAAAGATAATTTCCTTGGAAAAAAAGAAAAAAAATTGTAAACATATTTAATCAATCTCACTATGATAAATCCTACAAATATTTATACCTTGTACTGTTTACCATGTCTGATAATTTTGGAATGATTATTTACCATCTCCAGGAAGAAGGATGGTAGGGAGAAAAAAAGGAATAGAATTTGGAACTCAAAACTTTTTAATCAGGTGTGGGGATCTGTTTTTTTTTATCAGCATAATTATAAACAGTAATACAGCCCCATTCCGATAAAAAAAAAAACTTGTCTTAACATGTAATTGAGGATATGTGTGTGTATTTCAAAATATAAGAAATGCAGATACTCAGGTACAATAGTGTAAATAATTAAGAGGGCTTCACTTCATAGGATATTTCACTAGCAAGCACTGTAGGCAAAATAAGTTGCATAACATTTTTCTTCAAATTTCCCTCACAGAGGAGGTCTCTGGGATTACAGGATGTTGCAGAACTGGAATGAATGAAACAAACAATAATTGTGTATTTAAGATTTGAAGAAACAGAAAAAATACAAGGCAATGCTTCTTCAATCCAAGGAGCTCACATTCTAAAAGAGGGAGAAAGCACTATAAAAGGGAAGTAGACTTAGAGATCCTCTATTCACAGAATTACAGAATTTCAGCTTTAGAGAGAATTTCAGTGGTTCAACCCGTACTTGAACAGTATGTCTCTCTACAGCATATCGCCTAACTGAATCTTTGTTCTGGTTGATTCCCATCCCATCCCATTTCTTCCTTCTCTTAAGACAGGGAGCACTCACTACCTTTTCCATAAAGCACTTCTGCATCCAACTGTGCAAACTCCCACTAGCTAAAATCTTTTTCTTTCTTATTTAGTATTTATGTGCATAAACTTATCTATGGACAATTGCCACCCCCTTGAGAATAGATGATATTGATATCTGTTTCAGTTTTTTCTTTGTATTTCTAGAATTTATAAAGTAAATATTTAGACCTTAACGTAAATTTTTAATCAATGTCAAGAGAAAGGATAAAAAGCTGGGGTGGGGGCGTCTATTGCTGGACATGTTCACCTAATAAAAGTTGGCAAATGGGTGGCTAGGTGGTGCGGTGGATAGAACACTGGCCCTGGAGTCAGGAGTACCTGAGTTAAAATCCAGCCTCAGACACTTAATGATTACCTAGCTGTGTGGCCTTGGCAAGCCCCTTAACCCATTTGCCTTGCAAAAACCTAAAAAAAAAAAGTTGGCAAATGAATCAAAACAATGGGAGTAAACAACATTGCTATTAATTTAGCTTTATTCTTGGATTCATTGGCAAATCAATTTAATCAAAATCTGGGGAGAAAAGTGGGCTTTAAAAATCCAGTTTTCACATAGGTCACACAGGCAATAAATGACAAAGACAAAATTTCAAACTCCAGTTAAAGTACCTTATCCAAAGTACCCTATACACTATTTATCCCAAAGAATTAATAGATAAACAGGAATGGAAATACTCTCATTATTTTATAGAAGGGAAACTGAAGTCCCATAAGATGAAAGGATTTATTGAAGGTCAGTCAAGTAGGAAGGAGGGACAGGCTGTGAAACCAAATATCTGGTCAATAGATCTGTGACCAAATAATACACTTCTAATGCCAATCCAGAGATAACCACCCACACCATTCTAAAAACAAAGTATCAGCATAAATTCAGCAAACTTTGTATTCTTACCAACTGAAGCAAAATTTTCTCAGCCTTTGGGGAACTAAAACAGGGCAGGAGGAAGGCAGGATCCAAGGGCACTTGAGATATTGGTAGATATGTCTTCTAAACTGAGGTCAGGGCTTCATTGCACCTGAGGAAGGATCCTGCTATGTGGTAACATTTGAGCAAGTGTAGAGATGGAATATGGGCAGGCAAGGTGCCAGGGCCAGTTTTCTCTGAAGAGACCTATAAATCAGAAACTCCATGGGTCTCAGGGATGGAAGCTCCCTTGATGCCTATATATCAATTCAGTTCATCAGGCTCAATTAGGGTCACCTGTCCCTTTCCCAAAGAGGGCACATCCATACCATTAAGGTAGGATGCCCTCAATCACACAGCTCACTGGCTGACTATCAGCCAGAGCCAAACCCAGCCTCAGCTATTCCCTGACCTCAGGTTCATCACCAGTCCACCGTCATGGGAACAGCAAGTTCCTTTAATAAAAGAGAGATTGCCCCCTGTCTAGTGGGAATAGAAACCAAAGCATGTAATTCAACACAACTTGAGGCAGGCAGTATGTGCCTCTCCGCAGTTGATGGGCACTGATCCAGAATGAAGACCTAATTACTATTGTTCCATTAGTGGAGTGCAGCTTCTCCTAAAGCAGAGCTGAGATCAGCCCCAGCAAAGGAAGACTAGAAATGCCATACCCTAGCCTAACCCATTCTGAGCTACACTTTTGCCTATGATAAGAGTTCTAAAGGACCAATTGGGATGTTGGTGGCAGATGTACTAGGTGATTAGTCTAAGATTGACTTTACCACTAAGTTGGTAAGGAAAATTAATACAAAATGAGAAAATGGTTGCTGTTTGTGCTTAGTTCTCAAAGAGGACCACGGATTTCCTTCCAGGAAGGTGATGTCATGACTTGCAAGGGAATTGGATATATACAGGATAACAGCAACAACAACAGTAATAATAATTATAATAAAGGTGATGAAGCTCCATTTTATTGACTTCGTCATTTCAGAATAAGTGAATATCTGCCAGAGCACAAGGAATAATTGAATAGCAAAAATATCCATGTTGTGATCAATTTAGGAAACTCCTATTAGGAGAATGTCTTCTACCTAAGCAATTGCATCTGATTTAGAAGACTTGTCTGAGCGTCATAGAAAGTAAATGACTATGCCATCTAAATCCAGGGTGGGGGGGACAAAATGCATTCTGAATACATGCTATGTTCACTTTTTTAAAATTTCTTTTATGTTTTCCTTCCTTTCCAATTTTCTTTTCTTTCCCATTGATTCTAATTCCTCTTTTACAATTTGACTAATATGGAAATATGTTTAAAAAAGGATTGTACATATAAAACTATTCATCACCATGGGGCAGGGAGGGGAAGGGAAGGGAAGGTGGTAGAAAAATGTAGAACTCATAATTTTGCAAAAGGATAAATGTTGAAAAACTATCATTGCATGTAATTGGAAAAATAATATAACATTTCAATTTTAAAAAGTAAATGATTTGCCCAAGGTCACAAGGATAGTAAATGTCAGAAGTGAGTTTTGAAGCTTATTCTTGTTTCTAGGTCCAGCCTTGTGCCAATCAGTTTCTACATATTGTATTTTTTTCAAAACTAGGCCTAGGATTTCTTTGATATAAGAATTCTTGTTGAGGAAATTCTTTCAACCAGTATACATTTGTAACTAGATCAGGAGAACATAGATTCAGAAATGGAAAGGACTTTTAGCAATGTGGTTCAAGTCCCTCTCTTTATATATAAAGAAGTTATGAATTTTTAAAAAAATGCTATTTATCCTAGGTCATTTGGCAAATAAATGATAGAGGAAGGATTTGGATCCAGAAAACTTGTCTCCAAATCCAGAACTCTTTCTATATCATCCTGTTCCCTCTAATATGAAACTTTTCATTTTAGATTTACTGAAGATGTTGTTTGTCCTTTGTTTTGGAAGAGGACCAAGGACATCCCAGGATGATATAGTGAATTAGATTTAAGTGAGATGTAGTTGGACAAATCTTCAACCTCACTCTCTTTTCCAGAAGGTCCTGAGTTCAAATCCAATCTCAGACTTGAGCCTTACTAGTCATTAGACCTTGGGCAAGTCAGTTAGCCCTGATTTGCTCACATCCAGGACCATCTCCAGTCATTCTGACTCACATCTGGTCTCTGGATACAGATGATTCCAAAGGAGAAAGTGAGTGTGGTGACTTAGTACAACACCCCCTCACTCAAATCCAATTCATGTTTGTCATGGCATCACTTCCCCTGATGACATGGTCTTCCAGAATTAAGGACAAACGTCATCTCTTCCAGAGAAATGAGAGTCCAATGACAGGACAAAAGTCAAGATGACTGGCAATGACCTGGGTTGCAGTGGTTGACCTTAATATTTGCAATGCTTAGAAAATGTCTAAACCTTCCATAGTACCTACTTCAGCTGACATTTTGACCATTGAAGCAAACTGTTCCCATCTGCTCATTCCACCTTGGAAAGTCATTACTTGCTTGGAATAGAAGACCCCTAATTCTTCAACCACTTTGAGGCGTATCAGTTACCCTCAACCTGGCTTAGTTCATCTGCCAAGATATTTACTGGAATGTGTCCTCTGTGCATGGTGCAAATTCTTGGAGCCACAGGTAAAAGAGTTGGGTGAAACATGGACACTAAAGAGGGATGAACAACCCTGAATGGGACTTGGCAAGCTTTCACACTGGAAGTGCTTTTCCTCCTGAGCACCCCATATGCTCCTACTGGGGATATAAGATATTAATTGATGTAATATCTGTTCAAACAGCTGATATCTTTCAGTAATAATACTTATACGCACATCTTGATGACTCTGAATCTAGTTTTCTATTTTCTATGCCACTGACCTCTGAAAGTTTTTGATCATATATCTAATAATGACCCCACAATATTGTGTATATTTTAGTAACATATTCTAGGCAAGTTGAGCTGAACTAATAATTGTATATATTAATGGAAGTGAAGAAGAAACATTTCTAAAGTGAGAGATAGATGCTAGAGTTCATTAAGTCTGATGATAACATGGTCAGCCCTGTGCTTTAGGAAAATCACTTTAGCATCAGTGTGAATGATGTATTAAAGAGGCTGTTACAATGTTATTGCCCAGATTACAACTGCATGGAGGGTAAATACCCAGATTCAGATAGGGAAAAGTTGAGAACTTCATGGGTACATTGTAGAGCAGAAGTAGAGAAGTACTGAGAGAAAAGGAGAGGAATGATTGTTTTACAAGGAATTCCTATGATAGTCTAGTTGTACCACCCCTACCCTACCTCCTTGAAGTTAGATCATTCCCATCTGAGACTGGACTATGCCTACCTTTTATAAAAGTGATATCTATGAAAATCATATGCTTGGAAAAAGTGGTCAGGTCATGAGTCAAGAGAGAAAAAAATGATACATGGGCAGTATGATTATGTCCATGGTAGTCTGGGAATCTTTTAAAAATTAGTGAAATATATTTTGAGTTCATTGAGTAGAATCTCTGAGTAGGAAGCACATAGATAAAAACTGCATCAAGCAAAAGTGGAGGAGGAGGCTTCTTCAGTCAATCAACAAGTAAATCATTTTATTTTTTTCAGATTTTTATTTATTTACTTTTTGCAAGGCAATTGGGGTTAAGTGGCTTGCCCAAGGCCACAGAGCTAGGTAATTATTAAGTGTCTGAGACAGGATTTGAACCCAGGTACTCCTGACTCCAGGGCCTGTGCTCTATCCACTGCACCACCTAGGTACCCCTCAACAAGTAAATCTTAAGCACCTACTACATTCAAGGAGTTCAAGTAGAATCTGAAGATATAAGCTTGGGCAGAAGAGGAGGAAGAGGGAGAAAAGGAGAGAGGGAGAAAGTGAATAAGGGAGGAAAGAAAGAAAGAATGAAGATAACCATCAATTGGGGAATGGCTAAACAAGTTATGGTATGTGAATACCATGGAGAAACCATAAATGGTTGGACTCTAGAGAACTGTGGAATGATTTACAGGATCTGATGCTGAACAAAAGGAGAAGAACCAAAAGAACAATGTACACATCAGCAACAGCAATATGAGATGAACAACCTTAATGGAAGCAACTTCTCTCAGCAGATCAGAGAGCTTAGACCACCATATTAGACCAGCTATGGACAATGTTATCCCTATCCAGAGGGAAAAAAGCAAAAACAAAATAAATCACACGTAAAACAGCCAACCCTTCAGAATCTTATGAATGCTTTAAAAATTATCTCTTATGTATCTTTTCCCATTAATCCTAATTCCTCATACCTAAAATGACTAATCTGTAAACATGTTTATCAAAAATATGGAAGTATAATGCTAATCTATTGTTTGCCTCTTGGAGGGGAGGAAGGGAGGGTGAAAAAAAATTTTGTAACTTATAAGTATACATGTGCATATGGATGAAAAATAACTAAATAAATAAAATGAAGTGGAGAGGGAAAAGAAGGAAGGAAGGGAGGGAGGAAGGAAAGAAGGCAGGAAGGAGGGAAGGAAGGAAGGAAGGAAGGAAGGAAGGAAGGAAGGAAGGAAGGAAGGGAGGGAGGGAGGGAGGAAGGAAGGGAGGGAGGAAGGGAAGAGGAAAGGGAGGAAGGGAGGAGAAAAGGAGGGAAAGGAGCAAGGGAGAGAGGGAGGAAGGAAAGATGGTAGAAAGGAAGGAGGAAGGGAGGGAAGAAAGGGGAGGGAAAGAAGGTAGGAGGGAAGGAGGCAAAGAGGAAAGGAGGGAGGGATGGAAGGAAAGATGGAAGGAACAAAAGAAAGGAGAGAAGCTTAACTTAATTCTAAGTGGGAAACAGCAAAGATATTTTAAAATGTATGTAGAATGCATATAAGGTAGATAAATACCAATATGTACAGTGTGGTTAAATACAAGATAGGGAAAAAGGACATTGAGGGGTATATGCAGTTAAGGATGCTGCTCACTAATCCTCAGTATTGGAAATTATGGATATATATTATAGAGTCAGAGATTTGTTTAACCCCCTAAGACTCACCTTGGAATTGATTTGGTTTGTTTGCACTTTATTAAACCCCTGATTTTGTTTTCTTGTCTTGTTGACTGTTTGAGCCACATGGCCCTTTCCTTTTATGCTCCTCATTTCTCTCCTCCAGCCTGGAGCTTGGACTGAAGTAAGTGATGACTTGGCTAATCCACTAGAAGATGGACTTGTCAGGCCTCTAGTGTTGGATTGATGATGAGCTGCTGTAAATGGTGTAAATGGCAGAGTGCACAATGAGTGATAGGAGCAGCCGAGGTCACTCCTGATAGCAAAAATAAAACAGTAACAGGCTCAGGGACAGCACACCTTAGCCAGAAAGGAGCTGCTAAACAGAGTTCCCTGTGATTCACAGCTCCTTTGCTTAAGACACTTCATTAACTCAGGACAGGAGGAAGCAATCTGTGGTTGAAGTAGCATCCTGGATCACTCTTTCCATCTCCAAATGTCATTCAATGATGTTCACCTTCCCCAGATTTGAGGTCCATTCTATTATTTGAGGAAAGGACTGATGAACCTAAGATACTGAAGTATGTGTCTAAAAAGCTAATTCAACAGTGTGCATTTTCTCTCTTGCTCCAGAATTGATTTCTTAAAAAGAGTATTTTTGTAGTTTTGTAATTGATTAATGATAGAACCTAACCTTCTACTGCTTCTCAGCAGAAGTCCTTAGTTCCAATCAACCTGGTACCTCTTCATCTGTCAGAAGAAGTTAGAGACATTCATGATCCATGCTTATTTTTATGTTGTTTTCTCTTTTTTTGCCTTCTGTTCTTTTCAACAGCTAGGTGGTACAGTGGATAGAGCACTGGCCTTGGAGTCAGGAGGACAGGAGTTCAAATCTAATCTCAGACACTTGACTCTTGCTAGCTGTATGACCTTGGAGAAGTCTCCCATCCAGGGTCATCTACAGTTGTCTTGATCCATATCTGGCCACTGGACCCGGGTGGATCTGGAGGAGAAAGTGAGGTTGGTGACAGTACAGCCCCCCTCACTCAAATGCAATTCATGTGCTTGTTGTGATCTTCTTTGGAAATGAAGGACCAACAAGCTCCAACTTTAATTCTACCTAATTTGTCTTGATCCATGAAGCTTTCCTTTATTGCTCCTGCTTTATCTGTCTCTTTTTGAAGAATAGAGAAGAAGGAAAAGAAAGTTCTCAATAGTGGATCTTTCAAGGAGTAACAGAACTTCAGTTCAATTCAGGAACCATTTATCAGTCTCCTATTTTGCAAGACACTGGGCTAAGTGAGGACACATAATGAAAAAGAAGCAGGATGTCCCTTCTTTCAAGGAAGCAGCTAAATTAGTAGAGGACTGGACTTTTAGTCAGGAAAACTTGCTTTCAAAATCTGCCTCAGATACTCTGTAGCATAGTGATCCTGTTCGATTCAACTACTTCTGTTTGGCTTATTTTCCTTATCTGTAGAATGAGAGGACTATGATTTTAAGGTTCTTAATATCTGTAAATCTATATGTGACCTTTCAATTTTACTGCTGAAATAAAAGACAGGTACATATATGTAAAACAAGTATCTTCATCTTTCCGCAAGTCTTTGACATGGATTATCTTGTATCTCTTTTCTCTCTCTCTTTTTTTTTGGCAATGTGATGGGATTAAGTGACTTGCCCAAGGTCACACAGCTAGATAATTATTAAGTGTCTCAGGATGGCTTTGAATTGAGGTCCTCCTGACTCCAGGGCCAGTGCTCTATCCACTATGCCATCTAGTTGCCCCCAATTGTACTCCTTTTTTCTAGCTTTTCTGTGTAGAAGTTACCCTGGTTCACCTAGCAGACCTCTCCTTCTCAATCTACTTTTCTGGAGATTCAAAGCATAAAAGTTTCAAAAGGTTCTATTCTGGGATCTCTTTTTTTCTTCTCCCTCTCTACTACTTTACTTGATGATCTCATCTGTTCCCATGGATGTAATTTCTATGCTGATGACTCTCAAATCTATCTATCCCAGGGAATGTTCTACTTACCTCTAATTTCACATCTCTTTTTCTTTTCTTGTGTCTTTCTTTTTATATGGCTGTGCTTGTGTATGTGTGTGTGTGTGTGTGAATCAAGGTTAAGTGACTTGCCCAGGGTCACACAGTCAATACCTGCAAAGTGTCTGAGGTTGGATTTGAATTCAGGTCCTTCTGACTCTAGAGCCAGCATTCTTTTACTGTGTCACCTAGTTGCCCTCAATCTCACATCTCCAACTGCTTTTCTTCCATTTTTAACTGGATCTCCATTAAGTATCTTAAACTTAACCATGTCCAAAACTGAATATATTCTCTTTCCCCTAAAACCTGCCCCTCATCATAACTTCCCTCTTAGTATTAAAGGTGACACCATTTTCCCAGTCCTTCAGACACACAGCATAGGAGTCATCCTTAACTCTTTACTATCTCACACCTTCCACATTCAATCTGTCCCTTCAACCTTTGCAAAATCTCTCAAATCCAACCTCTTCTCTCCTCTATCCTTATCATCAACTTTATTTAACACTCATTACTTCACATTTTGACTAATGGAATACCCTACTTCTATCTAGTTTCTCCCCACTCTAATCCATTCATCCATGCAGCTACCAAAATGATTTTCCTAAAGGACAAGTTTGAATATCACACACACACACACACACACACACACACACAGACACACACAGACACACACACACACACACACACACACACACACACACAAACACACATACACACAGTAATCCCTAGTGGTGGCATAAAATCCTCTCTTGATGGTGAAGGAGGGAAGGAAGGAAGGATGAAGAGAAAAGAAAGGAAAATCATATCAACTTATTTCAATAGAATAACAGAAATAACTGATTGTGTCAAACAGAATTTCCTATACAAAGAAGCACAGGAGCTATACTTTGAAAGATGATAGAGATTTTAAGGGGCAGAGGTGGAGGAGTGAAGAGGGAGTACCTTTTAAGCTCTGGGAAAAGTCTGTAAAAAAGCCATTATCATATACAGGATAAAAAATCGATGATATCCTTCATGTATGAAGTATCTTTTACCTATCTTTTCAAGAAATAAGAATGTCCAAATTAAAGTAATAGTGGCTGCTGAATGAATAGTTGTTTCTTTTCTCCAGTTTTGAAAAAAGACAGCAGTAAAAGGATCTGTAATCTTTGTTAAGATATTTGGTTCATGACTTAGTTTTGCATACAGAAATTTTAACCAAAAGTGAAATTATATAATTTCAGTATATGTTACTTTGTATAGGAAATCCTCCCTGACTCATCCAGTTACTGCTGTATTCTCTTCCTTGAAATTAGTTGGCATTTTTTCCTTTCTTTTCTTTTGTCTCCATCCTTCCTTCCTTCCCTCCTTTGCTATCAGAAAAAAATTTATATTTTCTCCTGAAGGTTATAGGGAGCTACTATAGTTTACTGAGTGTTGTGTATGTGTGTTTTTATATTGTGTTATATTTTCAATTAAATGTAAGAAGTAAGGAAAGAAGGAGGGAAGGAAGGAAGGAAGGAGGGAGGGGAAGGGAAAAAGGAAAGAGGAATAATATAAAAGGACTGAAATGGCAAATAGATGTGAAATTGTGAGGGTTTTACACACCAGGCTGAGCAACTTGGATTTTATCCCAGAGGCAAAAGAGAGCCACTGGAAAAAATTAAATAGAATTTTGTTATAGTACGATCCATCCTTTGGGAATAACTATTTGGGAACTGTGTGGAGGATTAATTGAGGAGGAAGAAGCTCAGAGACAGGAAAACCAACAAAGAGCTATTGTATTGTGTCTATTCTCCAAGACCATAAGATCTTTGCAGATGCAGTCTATTTTGTTTGTTTTGGTCTGGATTTGTCTGTTTATTTTATAAACTTCATAAGCTTTACCCTCACTTGCAGCATATAGTATCTCAAAAATATCAATAAAATTGAAATGTTTTTGCTAGCACAATTTCAATCTTTCCCCTTGTCCCACAGGTACATGGAACTATGGCAGCAGCAGGCAACTAAGAGCAGAAAAGAGACGAGTTTGTAGACCTTAATGCACCAAGAATTATTTTATCTAAAAATAAATGAATGAATGAATGAATGAAAGAGAAACAAAAATGAAAGAAATACCCCAGTAGAGAGATTTGGGGAAGCTTTGAGAAAAACAAAAAAACAACAAAATGTTTCTCCAGTTCCTTCATCTCCTTTTCCCCAGACTAAGTAAATAGGCTAATATTTTCGTGAGAAGCAAAAACACCAAAAAACATAGAGGTAGAGACATACTAAGGTAGCAGACAGGGAAAGACACAGTTAAAATTAGAGATATATAATTAGACAGATACAAGTTCCTGATAAGATGAAGAGAGAAGAAAAAGTGAAAAAAGTGAGAACCTCAAAGAGAAATGAGACAAAGATGGAAACTAAGGCATAGAGGGGAAAATAGGCAGAAAGATACATAGGCAGAGGCAGAAACAAAGATAGAAACAATCTGAAAAAGAATATAGGGAGAGAGGCAGAGAGATACAAGAGAGTAAAGTCAAGGAAACAAAAGTTTAGAGAGAGACAGTTTAAGAGAGAGGGATCAGAGGCAAACAGAATGAGGAAAGATAGACAATGGCATAGAGGTAGATTCAAGACAGAACAGAGATGAATAACTAGTGAAGAAATATACCAAATTTTGACTCAGAGCTCCAAGATCTTGAATAAATTATATCCTTTCCCTTTGTCGATTCCTTCCTTTCTCAAATGAAAGAACTGAACCAAATCCTAAAATCCCTATGATATTTGTATCATTCTCTAAGGCTTATAACCTTTAGAGAGAAAGAATTCCCAATAGTTTACATTCTCAGGGCTTATCAACTGTCACTATGCTCTTGTTGTGAAATGAAGGAACCCACATCTGCAATTCAGTCTTTCTATTCCCAACCCCACCAACCTGAGCTATACTCTTCTCTGTAGACCCCCCACCAAACTAAAATCCAAAGAAAAAACCTAGTCATTTTCTATTGTGGGCACCAATTTGCCAAGTTTCTTTATTTTCAATTTTACTGACACCCAAAGGGAAACCTCCTATTCTACCTTGAATAAATTCATAGAAATCAAGTCTATTTCTCTGCAGGGAGGCCAGAAACTGTTCCATGGAAATCTTTTCCTGATGGACACTGACTGGCCCTTCAGCAACAAGCCCCTCCTTTTCCCCATTTGAATACTCTTCTTTGTTAATGAGGGTTATTTGTTTAAAGATGAAAATCTCATCTGATGAACACATGCTGCCATATCTCAGGCCTTTGTGGCTCTTTGGGGACACAATTGGTGTGTCATTTCCCATTTTATTGGTTTTTATTGGCAGTGGGACTGTTGGGAGGAAAATGAAGCCTATTTATCATGCACAGAGGAAATCTGCCATGAAAATGTGAATGACTGCAGTGAGCTGAAGGGAAAGTTTCTGGGGGGAGAGTCATTTACCTGAAATAAGTCACCTAGGAGAAAGCAGGGAAGGGGCAAGGCTTTTGAAGACAGAATCTGTATGTCCAACACACATGATTAATCCACCTATAATCATTCCATCCATTGGCAAAACATTCACAGAGGAATAATAAATGCTTTAAAAAGACCATGGATAAATCCTCCTAAATTGTACTCAAAGACAATCTATTCTATTAACCACAGGTATTCTCTCATTTATCCCCTAGAATTGACCTTAGGAGACTCAAAACAGAACTGCATAAGAAATCTTTCTGAATAGCCAACATCAGTATGGTTCAGTGGGACTGACTGCCAATTTCAATTTCGGATGTACTGAGTTCAAAGCCTCACTCAAACTCATACATGATGTACAAATATGCAGGAATTGATTTACATCTCACAACCTCAGTTTCTTTATCTTTAAAATAGAGAGAAGAGATTAAAATACCTGTAGCACCTTTCTATTAGAATTGTTTGTGAGGCTCAAAAGTGGTAACATATGCAGAATAATTTGCAAATTGTTAAAAGACTACATTTTCAGCTATCATTTTTAGATAAACTCTCAGTTTCAGATTTTCTTAAGTATATAGTAAAGATAGGAACATCTGTAATGCCTTGCACATGGACCTGTTGGATGACTCAGAAGAAAAAATAAAATATCTTATAAAAAATGAAAACATTCTAGAAATTTCAATTATTACCAAAGATATACCTGCTGGATGTGTGAATGCATCTCAACGTACAGAAGAATTTTTAATATATACCTGTGATTGCTATTATTTGAACTATGATCCATATCTGGTTACTGGAACAAGATAACTCCAGAGAAGGATGTGAAGCCAGTGATGTTGCACAGCACCCTGTCCCTTAAATCCAAATCACTTACTTGTCATGCTATTACCACCCTGATGTTATGTTATGGTCTTCTTTGAGAATGAAGGAAAAATAACAACAAATGACGATTCATATTCATATTTATTCATGTTACTGTGCGTAATAATGTTGCTGTCTCCATGTTGGGCTCAGAACAGATGGCAGCAATAGGAAAAAAAACTTTGGAAATATATATATATATATATATATATATATATATATATATATATATATATAGATGAAGTCAAATGGAGAAAACAAACACACAGACTATCCTATGAATAACATGGAGTTAGCAGGTGTAATAGATAGAATATGGATTATGGAATTAGGAAAACCCAAGTTCAAATCCTGATTTGCATACTTACCAGCTGTGTAACCCTAGGCAAGTGATTGAAACTCAACTTAATTTCTTTATCTCGTTTTTCGAAATCTTTGGGTAGGAAGAATATTGGAATAGTAGATAGGGGGAGAGAATCTTAATAACAAAGATCAAAATCATTCCAATTAAGGAGAAAGGTTTTTGGTTGAAGATGGGCTTTTAGCTGAAATTCAAAAAATACTAAGAGAAGCTGAGTAATACAATGGATAGAGTGTTGGGACTGGAGTCAGGAAGACTCATTTTCCTAAGTTAAAATCTAGTTTAAAACACTTCCTAACAAAATGACCCTGGGTAAGTCTCAGTTCCTCATCTGTAAAAAGAACTGGAAATATAAATGGTAAAGCATTGTAGTATCTTTACCAAGAAAATTCCAAATAGGGTCACAGAAATTTAGATATAATTAAAACAATCGAACAACCGAAACTAAGATAGAATCTTTGCCAAGAAAACTACAAATGGTGACTCAATGGAAAGGATGAAACTAACTCATCTTTAAGGTTCTGAATACAGTCAATGAAGCATTTGTTATTGTCGTTGTTGTCTTATACAAGCTAAAATACACTAAACTTGGAGGATTTAGGCCTAGAAGGGATTTGAAAATTCACAGTTGGAACAATGCCCTCATGGTATAGATGAGGAAACGAAAATCAAAATCAGTCACTACAGCTTTTGCAGGAATAGTGTCACCTCCTATTCTTTCCATGTTTGAAAAAACATCAGTGGAATACTTGTATGGGAATATTTGCCTTATGATAATCCTAGATAATTGATTGGTCTATTAGTCAAATAACATTGGTGGTATTCTTTCGAGCTGAAAGCTGTGTGTATAATTCACTTTGCTTCCCAAGGCTTCGGGGTAGCTAGGTGGTGCAGGGGATAGAGCACCAGGTCTGTAGTCAGGAGGACCTGAGTTCAAATCGGGCCTCAGACACTTAATAATTACCTAGCCATGTGACCTTGGGCAAGTCACTTAACCTCATTGTCTTAAATAAATTTTAAAAAAAGAAATAGGCTTCAAAATATATTCTCTTTTATTGGATATAAATCTCACTCTCAAAAATTTGAACTTGAAATTATTTGCTACAATAACTAAGACTGATATTTCCCGAAAAGAATTTTCATTTCTCTTGTAAGAAGACTTAATTCTTGGTTTTCTGTTCCTAAGAAATGACTCATCCCATAGCTTGGAGACTAGAGTTCAGTAATGACATTTTTTGGGATTTCCTTTCTCTGGACAGCTATATGTGTGCCTCTACCATGGGACCGCCTTTATATTTCAACATCGCTCCAGTTACTACTCCTTCTGGGCCTGAGAAGGTCTATTATCAATTCTCTGGCCTCCATGAAAGGAGAAAAGAAAGATAAAAGATGACCAGGAGCATTGCTCTAAAATTTCTCCTTTCAGGTCATGTAGATTCAATCATTTGAAGTCTGTTATTTGCTGCCTCTACACAGTAGCCCTTAGTGGTTCTCATATATGTCTCTGTTGAGGGAGAAGGAGAAATCCCATCATTACCATGTACTTCATGAGATCTATGTAAAAAATCAGAGGAAGGGGAGGGAAAAGAACCAAATCTAGCACCATTACAAAGGAAGGAGTCCCCCTAAGAATTCAAGCCAAACATTTCATCTTGAGAATATTCTTAGATGAGGAAAACACCCTCAGGATGACATCAAGGAATAGCTCCAAAACAACTAACTCATCTTTGAAGCAGCTCCAGTCATTGAAACTTAGTCATAAAATAATTTCTTTAGTTATGGAAACAATGCACCAGTGGGAATGTTCACTTCCTTCATGGTGACATGCTTTCAAAAGCCTAAAATAACATTTAACTATTAGGGAACCCCCTTTGTTCAATTGCCTAACCCCTTATGCAATTTTTAAAATAATAATAAGAAATAGAGCATTTAAAAATTCATAAAGCAATCAAAAATATCTTATTTGATGCTAACAAAATTCCTTGGAGTTATTTAATATTATTAACCTAACCTTATAGAAGAGGAAACTGAGGCAGAAGAAATTAAATGTTTTACCCTGAATCACACAGCTGATAAGTATTTGAATCTGAATTTGAACTCAGGTCTTCTTAACCTAGTGACTATTTTCTCCTGAAATAGGTTGGGAAAATCACATCACAATTACACTTCACCTGTCACAACACTGCATGTAGGTAAATATTATTCAATAGTTTATCTGAGCCAGGGAAAAACTTGGTGTTTTTCTCTCTGGAGAAAAAAACACTCCTGGTGCCTTTTCTTGATCAATTGTGCTTTTCATCTAGTGGTAATTAGTCAGTGAGCTGCTACAAAAGGAAGATGTCCTCCCAGGGAGGGGAAACAAAACAAAGCAAAACAAAACAAAACAAAACAAAAAAACCTAACACCTCCCAGCATCCCTATCTTCCAGGAAAAGCTATTAGAAAAGGTTTTCAATTTTCTGAAGAGCTAACTGCATAAACAGAGATCTTTTCATCAACATCTTTTTATTTGTTCACCCACATCCAGTATCCTTACTGGGCAGTATGCAGAAGTGTTTAATTAATGGGCAAAAAGATATGGTACCCTGCCTCATGGAGGTTGCAGTCTTTTAGGGAGAGTAGAGAAAATGAGAAATCTAAATGAACATACTACAAAGCAAAGTGTGAATGCACTTGGGATGGGAATAGGGGATGTAACCAGAGAGCCTGTGACCAAGACTCCATAATCCCATATAGAATTGACTCCCTAGATAGAAACTCCCTTTGCTGATCTCCATTTTCTCTTCCATCATAACCTATCTCCCCATTCATGAATCTGCAGCATTTATTCTGTCAGCTCCAGGTCAAGCAAAAAGCTATATGATAGATTCTGCAGATACAAAGACAAAAATGAAACATCCTCCAGGAAAACCAAATCTCTTGGGAGAGACGTGTGGTGTAAATCATGGTATATGCAAGTATATACTGAAGAAATAAAAGACTTGCAAGTTTTTGGTTTCTTGGATTTCTTTTGGTGTTATGAGGGGGTAGGTGGGGTACATTAGCAGCTGAGGGCGATTACATGGTAGGTGATGCTTGACTGGGCTACAGACCTCCTGTATTCCTTTCCCATTCATCCTTATGCTTTAATTATACTATCTGGACCTCATGCTCTATTTTTAGTAAACTGGCTTTTTCACAATGTGTCCCAAAAGTTTTAGTGCAGTCTAAGAATTAGTAATCTAAAATTAGTGCTCCAATACTTTTAGATATACTATATTAGAATGATGATGATGTGTGCCTTTCAAAAATGTCTTTATATTTTGTATTTGCTCATATTTTGTTTGGTTGTCTCCCACCAATAGAATATAAGCACCTTCAGAGGAGGGGCTATTTTTCTTTTTCTTTTATATTCCCAACCTAATATAGTGCGTTACATGTGGTCTTTACTAAAGATAATTGAATTAAACTTATTTTTCCAACATGTATTCCATAGGTAAGTCACTATGCTAAATAGGAGAATCCTCAAGAACATGATATATAACAATCATTTTAATGAACTAGGAATATTATACTTGAAGAAGAAAAAACTCAAGAGATTACATGAAATTTATAATGGTGTGTGGCTTGATCCAAGATAAAACTCTGACCAACAGGTAGAAATTGCAGATAGGGAGACTGAGACTTGATTTAAACTCCCTGACATTTGAGGTGCTCCAAAGTCAAAGTAATTCAAATCAATGAGTGTATATTAAACTTCCAATTATGTGCCACCCACTGTACTGGGGGGAAGGAAGGAAGGAAGGAAGGAAGGAAGGAAGGAAGGAAGGAAGGAAGGAAGGAAGGAAGGAAGGGAGGGAGGAAAAGAAGGGAAGGCAAGGGAAGGCAAGGGAAGGGAAGGGAAGGGGAGGGGAGGGGAGGGGAGGGAAGGGAAGGGAAGGGAAGGGAAGGGAAGGGAAGGGAAGGGAAGGGGAGGGGAGGGGAGGGAAGGGGAGGGGAGGGGAGGGGAGGGGAGGGGAGGGGAGGGGAGGGGAGGGAAGGGAAGGGAAGGGAAGGGAAGGGAAGGGAAGGGAAGGGAAGGAAGAGGGGAGGGGAGGGGAGGGGAGGAAAAAGGGAAAGAAAAGGAAAAGGGCAAGTCTCCATTCTCAAAGAGTTCCTCTTCAAATGGGAATGGTCTACTTAAGGAATAAATTAATCTTCTTCTGTCTGCAGGTTTATAAGCTTAGGTGGAATTACCACTTTCTGATTAAAGCATTTTTCATCCCATGGACATTGAGATTCCTTCCAACCTTAAAATTTTGTGATTCCTAATGGGTAATGGAGGTTCACTGAAAGAAAGAGAGAAGGCCAGTTTATGTTGAATGCCACAAATGAGCCTGGGTCCCTGCCATGTATACTAGGGATTCTCAAGACTTCTAACCCCAAATTCTTTAAACACATTTTTTTCAACATTCAGAGAAGGGAAAAAGATAGAATTTCTTCTACTTTCTCAATTTTACCTTACAACGTCTTCTTTACCTTGGAACCCATAAAAGTGTTTATTTGGATGTTCAAGGGCCAAGACTCATCGGCCCTTTCCTTTGGGAACTCATGTTCCCAGTTCTGTACATAGGAGATGTTTGAAGAAGATGATGCACTGATAGATTCTCCCTTCTTGAGTTAGTGTTTTAGTGTCTTTAAACCTTGAATAAATTAGTTATCACTCTGGAGTCAGGAGACTCTGGGTTCAGATTCAACTTCTTGACCCTTACAACAAATCTGGGAGTTGGATGATATTATTATCGCCATTATATAGATAAGGAAACTGAAACAATGCCTAGAGTCACTCAACTGAGGCTGGATTCAAATATTTTAGTTCATTCCACTTTGACTGTTTTTACTTGGGTAACAGTGACTAAATTCCTTAATCTCACTGTGCCTCAGTTTACTCACTGAAAGGAGGGAATGAGTAAATGGCCTCTAAGGGACTTTCCAACTTTAGAATTTGATATTATCCCTAGCCCATGCTGCTGATTTATATTCTTAGTCTGTGAGACCTTGTTTGTTCAATGTCAGAGAAGAAAATGTAAGGTTTAAGATGAGAAACATTTTCCCAAAGGGAAGATGTTTTGATAATTTCAGAATTCTAAGATTTAACCGAACTTCCAGGTATCTATCATACTCATCTATCAATTTACTAGATAGTCCTCAAAAATAGAGGTTGGGGGTAGGAATCCAAAGTGTTTCCTAATATTAGCACAACCTCAGGGAAGGTGTGTACAGAAATCAATTCCATAAATTTCTAGTCTGTTCATTTCTTTAGTTGAACAAGCATTTGTTAAACAAGTCACTAATCCTTTATTAAGCATCTACTCTGTTCCACTACTATGCTAAGGATTCATTACATACCTGAGTTGGAGCAACAAGGACCAGAACAAAAATGTCCCAGCATTCAAGGAATTGATGTTCTGTCAATGCAAAACACTTTCACATCCCTAAGAGAACTATCTTCAATTCAATGAAACAAGAACTGGTTAGGTTTATTGCCACTGCATCAGTTATTGGAAAAACAAATTTAAAAATGAAAACAGTTCATACCCTCTTCATGCTTACATTCTATCCAGTTCGTTTCCCTCTTTTAGCCCCAGTTTCTTTCTTAATAAAAGCAAACCAATGGATCAAAAGATCTCTTAAGTTTCTATTTGACTGTCAATTGCATAATCCTCTCCATAAACTAAACTTCTATTAACCTTGAACATATAAGTTAATCATTAATGGGCATTTATTAAGCAACTACAACATAGTCATTTTGCTAGGGTATCGCTAGGTGGTAAAGCAGATAAGAGTACCAGGCCTAGAGTCAGAAAGATCCATCTTTCTGACTTCAAATCTAGATTCAGATGTACTTAATAATTGTGTGACTCTAAGTCACTTCACCCTGTATGCCTCAGTTTCCTCATCTATAAAATGAGCTGGAGAAGAAAACAGTAAACTTCCCCAGTATTGTCACCAAGACAATATCAAATGGGGTTATGAGTAATCAGTCCTGCTAAAGTAAATAAATAACAAATCATCATGCTAGTTTTTTGAAAATGAACTAGACCCCAAGGAGATTACACAATAAGGAAGAAGAAAGGAAAGGAAATGGAGCAGCATATACATAAATACTACAAAACAAATGAGAAGTAATATTGTTTGTGCTACCGATTATTCAGATTAGGAAGTTACATTTATGGGAAACCTTGAAAAAAGCTAAGAGTTTCTATGGGTGGAGGCAAGAAAGGAGGTTATGCTAAGAGTAGATAGTCTGTGTAAACCACAAAGGCGGAACTTGAAGTAGGTTGTTATTGCCTTTCTCTTCTCTATCAAAAGAGACCTGTAAAGTTTAAATCATCATTGTATCACCAGGTTCTAAAAGATCTTTAGATCATGAACTGTGAGAGTCACTAAACCTTCATTGGATTTAAGGTTGATGACAGGAGCTATTAAAAGCAGATTTGAAATTTAACATCCCTAACTAAAGGCCAGATTAAATAAAAAAAAGGAAAATGCCAGTGCACATTTTGATAATGATTACTATAATTCTAAAATACCCATGAAAGAGTTTTTCTATCATGGAACTATAAAATGGATGAAAGAACTTGTTCCCAAGTCCTTTGCTTAGTCTGCTGGAGAACTCAGCCCATTCTTTCTTCCAACAATATCACTGGAGGGCTGGACAAAAGATATGCTCTCCTCAGAGGGGATAGGGTAGAACACCAGCTTTGTAAAAAATGTTCATTCAAAGGTCTCTATTTAAAATCCTTCCAGAAGGAAACTTGGATCATGCCATTATTTAGTCATCATTTCAATAGTTACCAATAACAACCTAGTTTTTAAAAATAAATAAATAAATAAGCATATAAATAAATAAATAAATACAAGCTTGCTGAGACTTTCAGACTTCCTATCCAAAGCTTCCTCCTGTATCAGATGAACTGATTTGATGTGTCTGATATGATAGGAAATTTGAATAGGATCCCAGAGCTAGAGTGGGACTTTATAAGCCCTCTATTCAAATTCCCTCCCAATTTACAGATAAAGAAAGTGAGGATCATGGTGATGGTGTGATACACAGAATTTAAGGCAGGTAGTAAATGTCCAGAAGCTAAATTTTAGGTCCCCTAGCTCTGAGTTCACTGTTTTTGGTTTTTGTTTTAATTTTCCCATTGTATGATATTATCTTAGTTGGGGCTAATTGACTTTTTGTTTTGCCTTTTGATCTCTTCCTTTTAGAGAAACAATAGAGAGGTATACAATAAAAGATGCCTAAGGAGGCTAGCAAAAATGTGGAATGCTATTTAAGAGAAGTGAACAGGAAAAGATAAAAATTCATGTCTCTGAGTAGAATTGCATAGAAGTACAGATTTAGATATGGAGGGGATGACAAAAACCATTTCTCTAATTCACTCATTTTATGACTGAGCTTCAGAATCACCTAGGTGGTACAGTAGATGGTATTATCAGCCCTAGAGTTAGGAGGACCTGAGTTTAAATATCATTCCATACACTTACTAACTATGTGACCCTAAATCATTTATTTAACCCTATTTGCTGGGAGCAGCTGGGTGGCACCATGGATAGAACACCTACCCTGGAGTCAGGAGTACCTGATTTCAAATCCAACCTCAGACATTCAATAATTACCTACCTGTGTGGCCTTGGGCAAGCCACCTAACCTCATTGCCTTAATAAATTAAAGGGAAAAAACTCATTTGCTTCAGCTGTCTCATCTGTAAAATAAGCTGGCAAAGGGAATGGAAAATCATTTCAGCATCTTTTCCAAGAAAACCCAAAGGGAGGTCACAAAGAATCAAAGACAACTAAAAAATGACTGAACAACAACCATACAAAAGGTTCAGGGAGGTTGAGTGACATCAAAAGTCATGTAGGTAGTGAGTACTAAGCCTAGGATATGAACTAAGAGCTTCTGACTCCAAATAGACAGCTCCTAAAGAGAGGGGGATGCCTATGAATTGGGGAATGACTAAACAAGTCGTGGTATATGAATGTAGTAGAAAAGAAATGAATAGGAAGATTTCAGAAAAAAAAACTGTTAAGATTTACACAAACTGATGCTAAGTTTTTCCTGTATGCCACTATAATCATGTGAGTTTAAGGCTGGGGATGGGAGGAATGGAAGGTGTAGGAAAATGGGGGAAAGAAAAAATGGGAAGGGAAAGAAGAAAGGAAGGAAAGGAGGAAAGGAGGAAGAAAGCGAGGAAAGGAAGTTAGCAGAAAAAGGAGAACATTGCCCACAGTGATAGCAACAATGTGTGATGATTAACTATGGTGGACATAGCTCTTCTTAGCAATATAGTGTTCAAAGACAGTTCCAAAAGAGTTGTGAGGGAAAATGTGATCCATATCCAGAGAAAGAACTAGAGAGTCTGAATAGAGACCAAAGCACAGTATTTTCACTTTTTTCACTTTCTTTCTCATGTTTTTCCCTTTTGTTCTGATTCTTCTTTCACAATAAGACTAATATGAAAATATATTCAACATGATTATACACATAAACCCTTTTTTCAGATTACTTGTTATCTTGGAGACAGAAGTGTAAAGGAAGGGACGAAGAAGTATGTGGGACTCAAACTCCTACCAAAAAAATGATCATTAAAAACTATCTTTATAGGCAATTGGAAAAAAATAAAATACAAAACTAAACATTTCCATGGCATGAACTCTCAGTCTAAAAGTCAAAATTATAAGTATGTTAATACTATTTGAAGACTTGCAAAACACTCTATGCACAATATCTCCTGAATCTTAGGAAGTAGTGGCAGTGATTTAATTATTCCCAATTTCACAGATGAGGAAATAGACTCATTGATTAAGTACACATATGATTGGATACATATTACAGGTATAATTTCCCCACCTTATCATTGAAGAAATGAGTGGTTAAGTGGTTTGTCTGTAGTCATCACAGATAGTTCTTGATGCAGAATAAAAAAACCAAATATTCCTTACTCTAAACCTAGCATTTTATCCAGTACACATGCTACCTTTCTATTTATTGCACAATAATTTGAAAATCAGGCTTAGGTATAGGGCAATGAATGTAAAAGAACCTCTAAAACATGGGCAATCCCTTGGCTTAATGTTATAGTTTTTTAATCAAGGATGACTTACATTATTTGGAATTGAGATTTATTTGTTTTATGAAGGGATTAAACTGATTCATAAATGGATGAGAAATTGTCAACTCAGATTTTTTTTTTAATCTCTAAATGATAGACATCCTGGGACCCCAAGATGTTTCAATCTGGCCCTGCTCTATCTTGAATCTGGGAGCTGATGCAGTTTGTTCTGCAATATTTTATAAACTAAATAAATGTTATGATTGATTTTATTGTTCAATCAATGTCACTCACAGAACTAGGATTTTTAATATCCATAAACATGGTGTAAACAGATATATTTTGTGGTGAGTTTTAAGGAAGTGAGAATTTTTTTAAAGTGGAAATTCTTAATACATAAGCCAAGACCCCTCTTTATAACCTGCCACTCATTGTTTGGGAGGTATTCAAGACTAGCCTATAAAGAGCTCAGCCTTTTGAGTTTTTCCCTGTAAGCTTCTATAATAATTTTAGTTTAAGATACGTGTTGGGGGGAATGGAAGGTGTAGGAAAATAGGCAAAAGAAAGATTGAGAAGGGAAGGGAGAAATTAAGGAAAGAAAGGAGGGAGGGAAGAAAAAGGAAGGAAGAAAGGAAGGAAGGAAGGAAGAATGGAAGGGAGGGTGGAAAGGAGAAAGGAAGGGAGAAGGAGAGGGAGGAAGGAAAATACATTTAGAAACAGAATAAATTTCTGACCGCACCAAAAATATCTGTATTTAATCATTATTCATGACTCAGTTGGTGTGAAAAGAAGAAACCCGCCTTGTTATTCACAGCTCTGTCATATGAGCTCAGTAACCAAAATAGGATTATTTGGCAACTGGTCAAGTGCAATCAGTAGATGTAAAGAAATCGAAGGCATGGGCAGCTGGCCATTTTTTCCCAGGCAGTATGAGAAATGTGCACAACCATGAGGACAGGGTGAGTAAACTGCCTTTCACAGTTGACCTCATCATGAGCTGCAGGTTTTAGAGCCTTGAAATGCCCCTAGTGAAAGAATTGGGAATATTTTAATGACAATAGGAAATGGATGGCCTGTTTAGGGCTTCTGAGATTCCCACCCACCCACCCACTCTGTACCCTTCCCAGAGTGAATCTCCTCTCAGGAGTACCAAACACCTAGGTTAGGGTGGAGATCAGAAAAAACAGTTCTTCTGAATTTCCACATTAGTTAAATTATTTGGGGATTCCTGCTATATAGTGGAAAAGTCTTTGATTCTAGACTATGGGGTCAAATGTTCCCGCAATCATTTTTTGTCCGGGTGGCTTGGACCAAAGGCATTAGATTTATCCCATCTGAATTTTAAAATAAAACGAGGATTTTGATTCCAAAGGAGAGCTAGGCTCAGAATTAGGAGGAGACCAGTTTTAATTCTGACAATGACTTGATGTGTTATGACAAATTAGGCCCCTAAAGAGTTCCTACAAGGATGAAATCAGATGCTTTGGGAATTCTCTAAGGAAGCAGAAACTTGAATCTGTTAAGCCAGTGAACTGAGGATAAACTAGGGATCATGACAATTAGATATTAGAACCCTAGAATATCAGATTTGGAAGGGACAATAGAGATTATATAAAATATCATAATAAAATAAATGATACTATGACAAGTATTCAGATGACCTAGGTTGAAATCCTGTCTCTGATAGTATATGTGCCTTACAAAGCCTCCCAAAAGAGATGTGAGATACACATATTTGGAGAATTCACCACAAATGCTCATATGGACTATATGTTCCTGACCTGTAGTAGAATATTCCAAGCTCATATTGGACTGATCAACCACAGTTCACACACACTGTAATTTGTCTCAAACATAGTGATATCCTTTTGGTTGTCTTCAAGAAGGAAACAAAACAACTAACTAATTAACAATCTTGGGTAAATAATTTACTTTTCCTAGACCTCAGTTTCCTTATCTATAAAATGAAGTAATTGAACTAGATGATCTCTGAGGTCCCTTTTATTTCTAGAATTCTTATCTTAAGATCTTAAATTGTGGAATCTTTGTCAGGAAAGCACTTTACAAACCTTAAAAAGAGTTCTTAGCTTTAGCAAAATCTAATCCAGTCTCTTAGTTTTATAGGAGAGGAAACTGAATCCAAGAAAGGGAAAATGCTTTGTCTCCCTGGATCAATATTTGATTTTTAATTATTTAAGGCAATGGGGTTAAGTGACCTGCCCAAGGCCATACAGCTAGGCAATTATTAAGTGTCTGAGGCTGGATATGACCTCAGGTCCTCCTGACTCCAGGGTGGTGCTCTATCCACTGTGCCATCTAGCTGCCCCCCTCAATCAATATTTGAAGCCAGTTCTTCAGCAGTAGCCACAGAAGTCTTTCTTCTTTGTTATACACTGAAGTCAGATCGGAATCCAGGAATACTCACCCTACTTTATTATTCTAGTCTTTAAGCTAGATTTCTGTCATCTCTAAAGTGTCTGTATAAAATTATTGTTAAAGGCCTTACTATAATTAACCAAGAAAGTGAGTGACTCCAAAGAGAAAGAATGCAATTTTCCTCCCTTTCCCCCATCTCACCCCAACCTTCATTGATTCAGCATGCACTAAGACATCCCTCAAATTGGACCTGCTCCCTTTTTCTGGTGACTCCAGCCAAAGCTGGATTCCTGGCCTAACTTTTTCTTCTCAGCCACTCCTCTTTCAGAGCTCTGCAAGGGGAAATGAAGCCATCAGATGCTGTCAAGCCTCAGGGAGTTGGAACTCTTGAGCTATCTCTGCCTCTCCTCCCCTTCTGATAGATTTATCTAGGAATATTTCATAGTGCTACCTGGCTAATCAACCTCACATAGTTACCTGGCCTACATCTATTCAGTCCTGTTTTTAGCATGAAAATTGCCTCTTTCTCTTGGACAGTGAACCAGGAAGGGTGATTTAGAGGTGGCAGAAACGTTTATAAATCAAATCATATAAAACATAAACAAATACAAGATTTTTTTAAGCTTTGAAACAGCATAATAGAGTAGTGAGTGAAGTCAGGGAGATTGGGGTTCAAATCTCATTGCTGAACTGTGTGACTTCAGTAAGTCACATGATCTCTGAAATACAGATTCCTCTCCTATCAATAGTGGCATATCTATCATCTATTTATATACCTATTTATCTACTTATCATTTATCCTCTATCATCTATCTTTTTCTTTCTTCTTTCCTTCTTCCCTCTTTATTTCCTTCCTTCTATTCTCCCATAACTTTTTTCTTTTTTTCCCTTTCCTTTTATCTACCTTTCTTCCTTCTTTCCTTTGTTGCATCTGCCTTTCTCATTTTTCCTTCTTTTCCCTCCTTCCTTTTCCTTTTTTTCTTTCTTTCTTTCTTTCTTTCCTTCTTTCTTTCTTTCTTTCTTTCTTTCTTTCTTTCTTTCTTTCTTTCTTTCTATCTGTCTTTCTTTCTTTCTGTCTGTCTTTCCATTTTTTTCTTTACTTTCTTTCTTTCCTCTCCCTCTTCCCCTTCCTCCTTTCTCCTTCCCTTTCTTCCCCTTTATTTCCTTCCATCAATCTATAATTTCATTAATATATGTAATCTTTGCCCAAGGCAAAGAATCCCTGGTACCAATATATCAGCACCTGCCCTGACATTTCCAGTCTTGGAGAGAATAGGGACACTGGGAAGGGGTTAAATGACTTGCCCAAGTCTATGCAACCAGAGGTAGCTCTTGAGCCAGGGTTATTGTGGAAATAAGAAAAATGCATGTAAAGTGTTTTGTAAGATGCATAACATTGTATAAATGTTAGTTTTTTATTATCCTCATCATAATGTCTATGGTAGTTACTCATGCAACTCTAGACCTGACTGGAATTCCTTACTCCTTTGCCTGGGCCTCCTGGCTTATCTGATTTCCTTTAAGATTCTTTCTATGCAGTGTTGTCCCTGGAATGATGCAGGAAGATGGGAAGTATAAAATTCTCCTTAACTTTCAATACCATCAAGGCTAAGGAAGAGCATTTAAAAGGAGGAGACCAAGCCCAAAGCCAGAGTGCTTCCTTTTCCATTCCAAATGACTCCTCAGCAACTTTTATCTGGAATATCTTCACCTTATTCCAGTTCTCTAGATTCTGAATTGACAATTAATGATCAAATAAGTTAGTTTCTGAACTCCTATTTTAAACAGGACAGTGACTAAGTTGACTCAAACAACATAAACATTCTTGTTCTCAACATCATTCCAATTCATTTAAGAACATATCCCACTTTTTCGAAAGTGTTCTAACCTTGATAAGGCGACATGGAACCCTATGGTTTTCTTTATTCAGTAAATCCTATATTTATAGCTATCCATAATTCTTGATACATACTGAATATTTAATAAATGCTTGTTATCTGACTAAATTCAGATAATATATATATATATATATATATATTATTTTTCACATCAGAGTTGAAATTTTGTTGGTTTGGGGAACTCTGTGATATTTCTTCTATTGCTTATAGTCTTAGAGAATTGACATGGGCAATAACAGGTTACACATCTTGCCCAAGTTCACACCAATATGAGCCAATGTGTGTCAGAGGTTGGAGGAATTGAAACAAAATTGGTCCATCTTCAATTGCTAATTTACTCTATTAACCAAATCAAGATGCCTTCCATTGCTTTTCAAATAATATACATTAATTACACAAATATTTGCTAAATGATTTCTGCCTTCTAAACATTTCACCAGGTACTGATAATGTTCCCGATTTTAACTGAGGATATATAGTCTTTGACATTGCAAGGATCTTACAGAGTTAAAAAGAGATAAGACATGAAGACAGATAACTATATATACATATATATATTATTTTGTATTTTATATATTTATATATACATATTATTTTAAATTAAAAGTCTATTAGAAAGGGAGCAGACAATGTGTTTTATGAGTTTCTTAGAATAGACAACTACTAACATGTAGCACTATATTAGAGAGTACGTCAAGAATAGCTTCAGAGATTCTTTCACAACATCTTTAATATGGATCTATGTTTAGCATGGTTATACCTATAGAGTCTAAATTAGATTGCTTTCTTTCAAAGGACGGGGAAGGAAGGGAGGGAGAAAAATCTAAAATTCAAAATTGTTTCAAAAAATGATTGCTGAAAACTACCATTGCATGTTGTTGGAAAAATAAATAAATAAAATATTGGGGGGAAAGGATACTTTATAGAGAAGTTATTGTGGTTGTTATTGTTATGTCATTTCAATAATGTCTGACTTTTCGTGATCCCATTTGGGCTTTTCTTGGAAAAAATATGAGTGGTTTGCCATTTCCTTCTTCAGTTGATTTTACAGATGAGAAAACAGGGGCAAACATTTCAAAATTTTGTCCAGAATTGCACAGTTAATAAGTTTCTGAGGTCAGGTTTGAGTTCCAGGTCTCACACTACTCTATTTTCTGCACCACCTAGCTAACTCTTTAGTGTTTGAGTTGAGTTTTGAGCTTGAGTTTAAAAATCGATAAGAAGGGCAGTTAGGTGGCACAGTGGATAGACCAGAGTCCCTGGAGTCAGGAGGACCTGAGTTCAAAGGTGACCTCAGACACTTAATAATGACCTAGCTGTGTGCCCTTGGGCAAGCTGCTTAACCCCATTGCCTTGCAAAAACCTAAACAACAAAATCAGATAAGAGTTTAATAAATGAACATGCAAAAGAAGAACATTCTAGGCAAAGGAAAATGCAAGCCAATTCAAAGAAGAGGGAAACAATGCATTTTAAGGGATTAGACAAAAGATTAACTGCACTGCAGAACAGAGAAGTGAGGGACTAGCAATACAATGTGAAGAGGTAGCAAATGATTAGGAACTGAAATATCATGAAAGGAGTTTGAAGTTTATTTCTCGCTTTGTTGCAATTTCCCAGGAAGTCATAATGTCTTCCCTTCCATCTATTAAAAGGTAAGTTCTTTGAGGGCATAAGCTCTTGTTCTTCCTTATATGTGCATGCACAATGCTAAGCACAGTTCCTAGCATATGTTATATGATTAATAAATGTATGCAGTTTTTTTTATTTAACTATCATGTACTTATCATATAGATAGATTGATGGACAAATATATGTTCATCATGTACTTGTCCATCAATAAATCTATCTATTAATCTATCTATTATCTATTAATCTTGCTGCTTAGTAGCTAGGCAGAAAACTGAAAGACTCAATTTGGATCAGAAGAACTGAGTTCATATACATCCTCAAATATTTACTAGTTGTGTGTCCCTGAGCAAGTTACTTTACCTTCCTTAACCATAGTTTCCTTATTCGTAAATGGGGATAATAATTGCATCTGCTTTTCATGGTTGTTTTAAAAAAATAAAATGAGAAAATATTTATGAAACATTATATAAACATTGGCTAATAATTATCACTATCTATTTTATTCAAGAGACATACAGTAGTAAATGATTATTTTTGAGCAACGATCATCAGATCCATCCTGAAAATAGGTAGAGTACTAATTGATATTACTTCATTTCATTTTATTTTTTTCTCAAATACAAGTAAATAGAATTCTTTAGCATTTGTTTTTTAAAACTTTTTCTTCCAAATTCTCTCCTTCTTTCCCCTGCCTTGTCATTGAAAAGGCTAACAATTTGTTATAGATTTCATATGTTTAGTCATGTAAAAGATTTCCATATTGGTTATGTTGTAAAAGAAAACAAAGGGTCAAAAGCAGATGAAAATATTAAGAAAGCGAAAAAATATGTTTCAATCTTCATTCATGTGTCATCATTTCCTTCTCTGGAGGTGGTTAGCATGTTTTATCATACGTCTTTCAGAATTCCCTTGGTCACTATATTATTATATAATATTGCTGTTGCTATGTACAACGTTTTCCTGATTATGCTCACTTAACTGCATCAAATCATGCAAATCTCTCCAAATTTTTCTAAAAGCATCCTATTTGTCATTTCTTATAGTACCAAAGTATTCCACCACTACCAGACATCACAACTTGTTCAGTCATTCCCCAATTGATGGATATCCTCTCAATTTCCAATCCTTTGCGACTACATAAAGAACTGCTATAATTATTCTGAATACATGACTCCCCCTTTCCTTTTTTTATAATACAGACCAAGTAGTAGTATTACCAAGTCAAAGAATTTTTAACCCTTTGGACATTGTTTCAAATTGGACCATTTTACAACTCCATCAATAATGCATTAGTGTTTCAAAAGTAGTAGTAGTAATAGTGTCAGTGGTGGTTGTAGCAGTAGTAGTAGTAGTAGCAGCAGCCACAGCAGTAGTAGTAGTAGTAGTAGTAGTAGTAGTAGTAGTAGTAGTAGCAGCTGTCCTTTGATCTCGAAGAAGACCGAGACGTCAGAAAAATGTCATAATGCACATAATATTAAAAATTAAAGGACATTGTGCAATCCCATGTGAGCCCAGAGGCCAAACATAGTAAGATCTGGATAACTGTGATAGATCTATAGGAGCCCTTAAGCTTTTAGAGTAAATTATTTTCCATATCACCAAGGTTCTTCTGCAGATTAGTTTTAGCCTACTGTGAGAAATTTGACCAATTTTCCCACATCCCCTCCAACATTTGTCAGGTTGTTTTTCTGTCATAATAGCCAATATTAAAGGTGTGAGGTGGTACTTGCATTGTTTAAATTTGTATTTCTCCAATCAATAGTGATTCAGAGCATTTTTCCCCAATAACAATGGATAGCTTTGATTTCTTCTTCTGAAAACTACATATTCATATCTTTTGACCATTAGGGAATGATCTGCATTCTTATAAATTTGAGTCTGTCATAAATAAATTTGATAATTGAAGCTTTTGTTTGAAAAATTGCTTAAAACAATTTCTCCCAGTCTCCTTATTATCTTCAAATTTGACTGCATTGATTTTGCTTGACTGCACTGACTGTTTTTATAAAAAACCTTTATTATAAAACGTGATCAATATTATCCATTTTGTATCCCATAATATTCTCTATGTCTTCTTTGGTGACAAATTCTTCTCTTAATTATGTATCTGACAGGTAAACTATTCCATTCTTTTGTAATTTGCTAATAATATCACTTTCTTGTCCATATCACATACTTAATTTGACTATCTTGGTATATGGTGTGAGATGCTGATTTATACTAAATTTCAAACTAATTGCTTTACATTCTCCTTAAAGCTTTTGTCAAATAGGGATTTCTCATCCTCAAATTTTAGATCTTTAGATTTTTCAAAGGTAATTGACATTTCTTTAGCACTCTAAGACATAAATCACTTGAAATATGTTATCTTTTTCTTTTGAGTCTCACAGCAGCCCTGTGAATTAGACATTTTGAGTATTATTTTTTTTTTCATTTTTAGATGACATAGTGTGCCATTAACAAGAAACATCTAGTCTCAAAGATAAGGGCACCTGGCATAAGAACATGCCTCTGATGCGCCTTGGTTGTATGATCCTCAAGAAGTCACTGAACCTCTCATTATGTAAGAAAATTCTCTACATGAATACATTTCAGAAAAGGCATAGACGAATATTTTTTGAGGTGTTGTATTCATCTGGAAATTCCACATATCAATTAATTACAGATCTAATCCCTAAAAACTACAGATGAGGAAACTGAGGCATTCAAAGTTAAAGTGATTTGACCAGAGTCACTCACCTAGTAAGCATTTCAGGTGGAATATAAAGCCAAATCTCCTGACTGCAAGACCATCATTCAATATACTCTATCCCCAAAGATTTCTGAAATCAGAATCTAGTTGACTTCTTTTCTGGAATGTGCTCTGTTGGGGGCAGATGCTCTATTTTTTACACTCTCTCCCACCAGTAGGAAATGAACTTTAACCATCTGGGATTTTTCCAGTTCTAATTTCTCAAAAGTTGTGAAACAGAGACTGCTTCCAACTCAAGTGCTGTAACATAATTGAAGGATGCTATGAAGTTTTTCTGTCCTAGAAACCAATCAAATAGCTCCAGGAAATGACACTGGCCAGATACTGAATTATTTTGAATAAGGATGAGTTAAGGTAAACCACTCTAGAATCAGGAATTTTCTAAGTAACCAAAATCATGCCCTTTCTTCTACTTTTTTTCTTCTGGAAAAAATTTTCAGTGGACTGTAACCTGAATAAGACCACAGAGGGATGAGATGATCAAAAAAGTGATTATGTCTTTTGGCTCCAATAAAAGAGTCACTGTGGGGCAGCTACGTGGCACAGTGGATAAAGCACCTGCCCTGGAGTCAGGAGGAACTGGGTTCAAATCTGGCCTCAGACAATTAATAATTACCTAGCTGTGTGGCCTTGGGCAAGCCACTTAACCCCATTTGCCTTGCAAAAACATAAAAAAAGAATCACTGTGCAGTAGGGAAAGGAATTAGATAGCAGTCTTTGATATTATCTGCCCTAGTCAGATCACATTTGGAATATTGTGTTCCATTATGGGACAATTTTAGGAAGGACATTAATGAACCAGGGAGTGTCAGATGAAGACAACTAGGAAAATGAAGGCATATGCCATCTAATGGAAGTCACTGTGGATGTCCAACTTGGGAAAGAAAGAATGGATTCATTATTGTTTGTTTGTTGATTTTTGTGGGAAGAAGGGAGCGTGACAATTATTCTCAAGAATTAAAGAACATTTAAACAGAAGAGAAATTGAGGATAGGTTAGGACTGATGTCAAAAAATTTACATACAATCGGAGCTATCCAAGAAAGCAAAGGATTGCTTTGGAGTTTTTCCTAGATGCCTTTTTTTTGTTAAGGTTTTTGCAAGGCAAATGGGGTAAAGTGGCTTGTCAAAGGCCACACAGCTAGTTAATTATTAAGTGTCTGAGTCTGTATTTGAACTCAGGTGGTCCTGACTCCAGGGCTGGTGCTCTATCCACTGCCACCTAGCCACCTCTCCTAGATGCCTTTGAGCAACATCTGGAACGTGGATCTAGGTTTGAAAGGAAATCCCAGTGGTCACATAGGTAGTACAACTCCTTAATTTTACAGATAAGGAAACTGAGTCTTATGGAGGTTAAGTGACCTGCTCAAGGTAATAAACCTCAGAGTGAGGATTTCAATTCAGATTTTCTGACTCCAGAGGACAGGGCTTATTCCACTGTACTACCACTCCAAAACAGGAAAATGTGGAAGATCTGAAATGCAGCAGATGGGCTCTGAGACCTCTCAGACATGTAAAGATCCATTCCAGATGGGGAATATCAATTTCTTTCCTTGGATGATAGCAGACAACATCACAGAACAAAGGAACAGGGAAGTGAGGGAGAAAATAAATCATCTTATTTGTTTATCATAGTCAACTATGGTTAAACTAGTGTAGACGGTCTAGATTTAGGAGAATACTTTCCAATATTTGTTCAGTAGGAGATTACAAAACTTTGAAAAACCCATGCTAAGATATTGCACTGGGCCAGAGTACCTTGGCAAAGTGGGTATGAAGTATACAAGAACTGGATTTGATGTCCATATCCAACACTTACCATCTGGGTGACCACATGCAAGGCACCTATTCCCTTTAATCCTCAGTTTCCTTATCTGTAAAATAAGAATCTTGTCATTCTCTTAGAGGGCTGTTATGGCACTTAAATTAAATAGCAAATACTAACCATTCCCCAGAATTTATAGCACTATTAGATGCCAGTCATTATTTATATTTTTAAATCAAGTGAAGCCATTTCAACAACTTTTGTTCAGTTCTTCTTCTGGGCAACACATTTTGATGGGATTACAAAAATTAAAATGATACAATACCTTTCTCTCAAGTTGCTTGCTTTCTACTCCCTGCAGGAGGACAGATAAAGAAAATAAAATAAGAAGTTAAGGAAACTAAAGAATAATTGGAACTAATACACTACAATTAATGGAGCTAGCCAGCACAATAAATAAATGTGCTTGTTCTGAAGTGAGAAAGAGTTGAGTTCAAATTCTGTTTGAGACACTTTCTAGTTGTGTAACCCTAGACAAGTCACTTAATCTGCCTCAATTCTCTCATCTGTAAAACTGGAGGTTCTAAGGTCCCATTCAGATCTAAAATTCTGATGCTAGGCAGTATTTATGAATTTCCTTTAATAAGGACCAGCATGGTATAGAGGACAAAGTGACTAGGAAAAGAGTAGCTAGATTCTGGACAGAAAGATCTGGGTTCAAATACAACGTCTGACACATATTAGCTTTGACCCTGTGCAAGTTCCTTCCGTTCTCAATTTCTCAAGCACTAACTTGATGTTTCTGAGAAAGGTTTGATTTACATTGGATTACATAAGGAGTTCCAGCACCAATGAAGTTTATTATAGAAGAAAAGGAAAGGGGAAAATAGAGAGAGGATCAGAGGAGAGAATAAACAATAGAAGGACTAGAAAAGGGGAGAAGGGAGGAAAAGAAGAAAGGGAAATAAAGGGAAGGAGAGGGAAAGGAAGGGGGAAAATGGAAAGAATAGAGTAAAAGCAGAAGCTCCACATAAGAGTTTTGGGGCCAGGGGTTCTGAAATGAAAGATGAATCAACCAATGAGACACAGAATGAGCTATTTCCTAAAGTTCTCTACCAGGAGAGCAATTTTGAGGAAACCAAGAGAAGAGTATCCAGAATGATAGGCTATATAACGAGTCAAATATTGCAGAGAATTCAAGAATAAGCACTGGTAAAAATCAAATTTTTCAAACAAAGGAAGACTTATAAGGGTGGAGTTGCCACAAAAGCTAGGACAGTGACCATTCCTCCCACTCACTACTTCCTCACATTCCTAATAACATTCACATAAGATTGTTGCAGAAACATCCAAAGAAGACACGTATTACAGAATAGAAGTGCAAAAGTCTAAGAATTGTATCCTCAATACATACAAAGAAGACTACGGGGTTATAATAGTGTTATAATTAGATGGATGGAAAAAAGTCCCCCTAAACATACCAGAATCTTTCTTTCAAAACCACCTTGCAATTTCCCATAGCACCTGAAATTCTCATCACCAGTTACTCCTTAGAATTAAGGCACTGTCTCCAGAAGGTCCCCATGAAAACATAATTATATTATTTGAGAGTGGAGGGCAGCAGGATGAAGGGCAAAGATTAATTAATATGGCATTTGATCAGATTAGCTAAATACCACTTTGGCAAAGTAGAAAGAAGGGTCAGACTGCTGAGAAAGGGCCAGATGACAGGAAATTATGCAAAGAAGGTAGGTCTGGAAGGGCACCAAAATGGATGATTCTAGGAAATATGTGCCTAAGGAAGTGGGAGATGATTAGAGCACAGTGATCATAGAGGACTGGTGGTGAAAGGAATAAAGCAATTAAGATAAAAGAAAGTTTTGTCTACCTGCGTGCACCAAAGCTAGCAACTGACACTAGGTCATTATTTGCATAAATCATCAGCCCACAGAGCATGGTGTAGCCTCAACAGGCCAGCATTTCAGTCAAACAGCTAAGATACGGGTAGCTTTCATACAAATTAATCTTTTTTGAATTTTTTGCTTGTTTTGCTTCACACTAAATCATAGAATAATGGTAATATGGTATAACAAATATCACACTGCACTTGGGGCCAGGGAAAGATCTGGGTTCAAATCCTACCTCAGATACTTACTAGTTGTTTGACTGTAGATAAGTCACTTAACTATTCTGGGTCTACATTTTCTCTAAGAAATAAAGGTGGTTGGATTTGATTGACCTCTAAGTCCCGTGAAAGTTATTATATGTGATCCTATAGTACATGGAAAAGTCTAAAGTGCCAGAGTGAAACTCTTCAGGTCCATGCACATTGTTTGAAATGATTATTGGATTTGAAGACAGGAAACTAAATTCCTAATTCTTCCTCTTTATTAATTTTACTTTGAAATCCTTAAAGTTCCATAGAAATCAATTATTATTATCATTAATAATGAAAATTATAATAATGATAATATTAATACTAATAATATATCATTCTCATTTTTAATGGAGCCCTAAAACAAGTCCATCCTGCTTTTATATTTAAGATTCTTTGGACTATTGCACAGGGGATTAGACATAATTTTTTATAGTTAGGTAACAGGATTAGTATGGTCTGTATGCTCAATGAAATCCTGCTCAGGATAATTCAAAGAGCAGTCAGGACAAAAGAAATGCCACGCTCCTTATATTTCTCCCATATGATCCTAATTTCCTCTACTAAGGAGGGATTCTGAAAAATAGCTTCCTTTAATATGAAGATTATAAGTATCGGGTATGACAACAACTCTGAAAAATTATGTTATAATGTTTTTAAGGACAAAAATAAGGTCCAAGTGTTTGTTGGTAATCATTTGTTGTAGGTTGGTGGTCTGGTTCCACTAATATTTATTGGGTGAAGTCTACAGGATGTACTGAGGTCTTCAATCATAATGAAGGAATTTGCTATATACAGTCCAAGGAAGAGAATGGGTTTCTAAAGGTTCATTCTAGACACCAGGACAAGTCTTGCTAGATATTAATTAAATGACATATTTTTAGATCATAGAATGGCAGAGGTAGGAAATGACATACAGTATTGGATATTTGAGTTTAAAAAGACCAAAAAAAACGAAAAGGCCAGAGCTAAGCAAGTTGTGCTTTATTTCTCCTAAATTGTCCTTCAGCTCTGCCTTTCAGCCTTCCAGAATCACCTCTTCCTCTCATATTCCATAATATAAGCTACAGCTGAAGGACAATTCAAATATAGAATGTCAAAGCTGTAACAAATCTTAGAATGAAGAATATCAGAACCAAAATGAGTCTTAGAAAAGGTTAAGGCTGGGAGGACTCTCAGAACATAAAATCTTACATCTAGCAGAAGTCTGAATACAGAATGGGAAGGTTGGTAAGGACTTGGATATTGTTGTTGCCATTCAGTTGTTCAGTCTTGATGACTTTTCAGGATTCCATGTACTATATCCTGTGTGATTTTGGACGAAGTCTTTCCACATTCATGTTTGTTGATTCCATGTTACCATCCATCGTCTGTCATTCACTTTTATTTTTGACTCCCATGTTTTCCCACATCAGGGCCTTTTCCAAAGAGTCCCATCTGAGTTTGAAAAGACTTTGGGCTATCAAT
The DNA here is from genome assembly GCF_037893015.1 of Macrotis lagotis. NCBI lineage: Eukaryota > Metazoa > Chordata > Mammalia > Peramelemorphia > Peramelidae > Macrotis > Macrotis lagotis. The sequence goes on from NC_133658.1 coordinate 891,876,118, forward strand.
TTCCAAAGCAGGATGGGTGTCTTCGTATAAAGAATGTCCGAGCTGGGAATGTCCTTGGAACTTTGAATATCAAAACTGGGAGAAGCTTTTAAGAAAACAGAATTTCAGGACAGGAGAGCATTAGAACCTAGAGGGTCAACACTGAAAAGGAGTTAAAAAGCAATTTGTCCATATCTATCATTTTATTTAGAAGAGAACACATTCCCTAAGCTATTAGTAATCCTTCATTTTCTAATTCTAAAGTCAAAAATTTCCAACAAGCCTATCTCTCCATGTGTTTTCAGGGTCTAATAAGCAGGCCTGCTACTAGAATTTCACTCTTGCATTTGGAGACTGCCGGCCAAGCAATTTGGTAGGGTTCAGAGATTTTACCTCCTATCCCAGCAGATGATGCTGTTATCATTCTCTCTCAGGGCAAAGAGATGCATACATCAGAGAAATCCGTCATTGAAAGAAGGCTGGCATCCTTCATCGAGGCAGAGCCAGGACACAGAAAAAATGGGGCCATCTACTTTCAACAAGTTCTGAAATGATGAGAGTCATGGACTCTTTAGAAATGCTTCTTTCTCATTATAAGTGTCAGTGGACAATTGTTTCCCTCTATTGGCCTATGGCAATGAATTCTCCACCAGTGATCTGGTATCTCTGTTATAAGCATAATTCTCCCATCAAACTAGGTTGCAGATTGGACAGTGTGATAGGTCTGGAGTCAGGATGGCCGGCTTTCAGATCTGATCTTAGACACTTACTGGTTTTATGATCCTGAGAAAATCATTTCTCCTCTGTCTCAGTTTGCTCAATTATAAAATAGGAATAACAGCATCTACCTCACAGAATTACTGTGTGGATCAATTACAGTAATATTAGAAAAGTACTTCATGCATAATCGGTATTATATAAATTTGTATTTTCTTCCCTCTCTCTCTCTCTCATATGCTACAGGCTCTGTTTCTCTTTCTTTTCCCCTTTATCTCCCTTTCTTTGATTCCCTCTCTCTTCACTTCTTTTTTGTCCTCTCCCTTTTCTCTCCCTTAGCCCCTCTTTTTTTCAACCTCTACCTTTCCTTTTATAGATATGACTAATATGGAGAAAAAAAGAAATAAATTATTTGTATTTAGAGGCAGCTAGGTGGTGCAGTAGATGGAGTCAAGAGTATTTGAGTTCAAATCTGACCTTGGACACTTAATAATTGCCTTACTGTGCAACCGTAGGCAAGTCACTTATCCCCATTGCCTTAAATAAATATATTTTTAAAAACATATCTTTAAAGTATATCCTATAGAATAATGCCTCCAACTCAGGTGAAAAATATAAATGTATGATCATAAGAGGGACAATCACTGAATTTTTGAGTCAGTATAGCTAGTATTGGCTCACTTTGTGTGATCTCAGACAAAACACCTGAGTCCAAACACATGATACTTACTTAGCTGTGTGACCTTGGACAAGTCACTTAACCCCATTGCCTTTCAAAAACCAATAAAATAAAACAAAACAAAACAAAACAAAACACCTGGTATCTCTAGTTCTGCTTTAATCTGACTAAAATGAGGAGGGGGGGGGTCAGCTAGAACATTTCATTTCCCAACTAACTGTACTACTTTCAGATTTTTTCCATCCTTCTGGTCCTTTCCCTGTCCTCCAACCCCTATCCACTCACAGCATTTCAGTTTTCTCTTGTGTGTTGTCTTCCTACTTTAGATTATAAGTTCCTTAGTACAGAGTGATATTTAATAACTGTTTATTGAGTGAATAAATGTGAAATGATAGTATAGGAAGAAATAATTAGCAATTTTGTACCCGAGACAAGAAGTATAATAAACTGTTCACCAAAGAGCCTTTTAAAGTAAAATCCAGTTGACTTCTGGGAAATAACCCAAGACACAGTTGACTGAAGAAATGGACCCAGGACTATACGCAGCATGGAGGAGTCATTTAATTTCTCTAAATTTGATGCAATTCTCTAAAACTAAAAGTTTCATGGAAGTTGTCAGGCAGCAATGATTGAGGCAGAAAAACCTCTAAAATACAGCAGGAATAGCTAGAAAGAGAAATTTCATTCAAAGTAACCTCACACAATACAAAATTCCTGGGAGTCTATTTGCCAAGACAGACTCAGAAACTTTTCGAAAACAATTACAAAACATTTCTCACACAAATTAAATCAGATTTAAATAACTGGGCAAACATCAACTGATCATGGATAGGTCAAGCTAACATAATAAAAATGACAATTCTACTCTAAACTACCTGTTTAGTGACCTGCAAAATTACAAATACCAAAAAGATTACTTTAGCGAGTTAGAAAAAAGTTGTAAGTAAATTCATATGGAGAGGGGCGGAGCCAAGATGGGGACATGAAGGGATCCAGTCTTAGGAGCTCTCTGATAAAAACCCATAAACTAAGGACTCTAACTAAACTTTTGAGAGACAGAACCCACAAAGGGACCCAGTGAGGCAGTTCTCCTACTCAAGGTAACCTGGAAAAGAGCAGAAAGGCTCTGCTCCCTGGGGTCGGAGGGGCGGCCCTCCAGAGGGGTGGGCCGCCAGAGCCAAGGAACTTCAGCCTCCCGGAGGCAGTCCCAGGGTGCTGGGGGCCGCAGCTCGCAGCAGCGGGGGAGTCTCCTGGGCTACACCCCGGGGAGCACCGGCATGGAGTGGGGGAACAGAGGGGTACCTCTGCCAGAGCGAGCCCAGCCCTCAGGGCACACGGCCAGCAGCTTGGTCTTTCTGCAGCCTAGACCCTGAAACAGAAGCAGGCAGAGCTAATAAGCAGGAGCCCCCCAGGGCATGAGCCCATTGAGCTGAGGGAGGGGAGTGAAGAGAGATTGCCTAGCTCTGTCCTCTGCCCCTGAAACAGGACTCTGGGGCTCTGACCACATTCAGATCCTGATCTCAGTCTAGGCCACCCGCATAGAACAACAGGGCCCCCCCCACCTCGGCCCCTTGGCAGAGGGGGGCACATATAGTCATTCACAGACCAGGAAGGAGGACAGAACCTCACACACTGAGACCCTTGTGGGAGTGTCCTAAAAGCTCAGCAAGCACCCCGAAAAAACAGGCTTAGGCTGGGAAAATGAACAAACAAAGAAACAAGAGGAAGACAATTGAGAAATATTTTGCAAATGAGCCAAAGAAGGATCAAAATATTCAGTCTGAAGATGATGAAGCACAAGCTCCTGCATCTAAAGACTCCAAGAAAAACAGAAATTGGGCTCAGCCTATGACAGAGCTCAAAAAAGACTTTGAAAATCAAATGAGGGAGTTCGAAGAAAAACTGGGAAAAGAAAGGAGAGAGATGCAGGAAAAACATGAAAATGAAGTCAGCAGCTTAGTCAAGGAAATCCAAAAAAATGCTGAAGAAAATAGCATGCTAAAAAACAGCTTAGGTCAAATGGATAAAACAGTTCAAAATGTTATTGAGGAGAAGAATGCTTTAAAAAGCAAAATTGGCCAGATGGAAAAAGAGATCAGAAAACTCTCTGAGGAGAATAAATCCTTCAGACAAAGAATAGAATTCAGGGAGATGGATGAATTTACCGGAAATCAGGAATCAATACTTCAAAAACCAAAAAAATGAAAAATTAGAAGAAAATGTGAAATATCTCATTAAAAAAAAACAACTGATATGGAAAACAGACTTAGGAAAGATAATTTGAAAATTATTGGAATACCTGAAAGTCATGATCAGGAAAAGAGCCTTGACATCATTTTCAAAGAATTACTACAGGAAAATTGCCCTGATATTCTAGAAGCAGAGGGCAAAATAGAAATGGAGAGAATCCACTGATCCCCCCGAGAAAGAGATCCCCCAAAAAAAAACAACCCCCAGGAATATTATAGCCAAGTTCCAGAACTCCCAAGTCAAAGAGAAAATATTACAAGCAGCCAGAAGGACACAGTTCAAATATCATGGAGCAGCAGTCAGGATCACACAGGACTTAGCAGCAGCTACATTGGAAGCTCGTAGGGCTTGGAATACAATATACCGGAAGGCAAAAGAGCTTAGAATGCAGCCAAGAATGAACTACCCGGCAAGGCTGAATGTCCTCTTCCAGGGAAAAAGATGGATTTTCAATGAACCAGGGGAATTTCAAAGGTTCCTTTTGCAATGGCCAGAGCTGAACAGAAGGTTTGATCTTCAGATACAGGACTCAGGTGAAGCATGGAGATTGGAGGAGAGGGGGGGAAATATGAGGGACTTAATGAGGATGAACTGCATGTATAGAAAAATGATACTGATAATATTCATATGAACCATCTCAGTTAATAGAGCAGGTAGAGGGAGCTTTTATAGTTGAAGCACAGGAGAAAGCTGAATTCGAAGATAAAATATGGTGTAAAAATGGAGTCAATAAGAAAAAAAGGGAAATGGAATGGGAGAAAGAAAAAGGAGAGGGGGAATAGTCCAAGCTATTTCACATAATAAGATTTTTTTTTATTACAATGAGCTATTGCAATGATATGGAAGGGGGGAGGCAAGGGGGAATGAGGGAACCTTTGCTTTCATCAGAGATGGCTAGGAGAGGAAATAGAAAATATACTCAATGGGGTATAGACAACTGGAGTAAGAAGGAGGGGGGAGCAGGGGGAAGGGTTGGGGATGTGAATAAAGGAGGAGAGGATGGACCATGGGGGGACAGTGGTCAGATATAACACATTTTCTTTTTTTTACTTCTTGCAAGGGGCTGGGATTGGAGGGCTTGCCCAGGACCATAGGGCCAGGTGGATTCTGGGCCTAAGGGGTGGTATGGGGGCTCAGGGCTTCTTGGCCCCAGGACCAGGGATCTGTCTGCTGCGCCACTCAGAAACCCTACAGCAGAGTCAGAGTGAAAGGAGAGAGAAAATAGAGTACATGGTAGCGGAGAAATAAGAAAGGAGGGAGTTGCGATCAGCAATGGCAACATTGGAAAAATATGGAAGTAACTTTTGTGATGGACTTATCATAAAGAATGTGATCCACTCCCAACAGAGTTGATGGTGTTGGAACAAAGACCGAAACACATGTTTTGTTATTATTATTTGGGGGAGGGTACAGGGCAAGTGGGGCTGTGGGTGGCCTGCTTGGGGCCACATAGCAGGGTGATCATTGGGTGTCTGGGGCCAGATTCAGACCCAGGTGCTCCTGGCTCAAGGGCCAATGCTCTGTCTGCCACCCAGCCACCCCTACTATTATTACTATTTTATTTTATTTTGGGTCTTTTTTTTTTCTTCTTTTTGGTTTTTGCAGGACAGTGGGGATCGGGTGCCTTGCATGTCACGTGGCTGGGTGATTATTGGGTTTAGGAGGCTGGATATGGACTCGGGTGCTGGTGGCTCCAGGGCTGGTGCTTCGTCCATTGCACCACCTGGCCATAGCTACAATTATTACTATTATTTTTTTTAATTTTAATTTTTTTCTCCCCCCTTTACTTTTTTGCCCCAGCAAGTCTATCTATATTCATGGGGGGAGGGGTATTTTGTTCATTTGTAAACAAGTATATTTTTTTTTAATGTAAAGAAAAACATTTGTACAAAATGAGAATAAAAAATAAATTAAAAAAAGAATTGATATCTAAGTAATAATAAAGACCAACGATAACTCATTAAAAAAAAAATTCAATCCATGATGAAAAAGGGTAAAAACATTACTTATACAAAAATATTCATAGCAACCATATTTGTGGTGGCAAAGAATTGGATTTCAAGTAAATATCCTTCAATTGGGGAATGGCTTAGCAAACTGTGGTATATATATATCTATATATATATATATATATATATATCTATATATATCTATACATATATATATATATATATATATATATATATATATATAACAATCAGGGACAATTTTGAGCTGTCTGCAATGGAGAATAATCATCTGATAGAGAACCATGGAGTTTCAACAAAGTCCAAAGACTATTTACTTTAATTTAGGAAAAAAAAACTGATATCTTATTGTCTGATCTTGTTATCTCTTATACCTTATGTTTCTTCCTTAAAGATATGATTTCTATTTCATCACACTCAATTTGGAGCAATGTATAACATGGAAACAATGTAAGACTGACAAATTGCCTTCTGTGGGGGTGGGGGAAGGGAAGTAAGATTAGGGGAAAAATTGTAAAACTCAAAATAAATAAAATCTTTAATGGGAAAAAAAGAAAAAAAATTCATATGGAGAAATAAAAAATCAAGAATTTCCAGGGATTCAATGAACAAAAATGCAAAAGAAGGTGACTTAGTCCTACCAGATCTTAAATTATATTATAAAGCAACAGTCTTCAAAATTGTCTGGGTATTGTATAAAAAACAGAGTGGTGAATCAATGGAATAGATTAGGTGCAATAGCAGGAAATGATTATAGTCATCTGCTGTTTGAAAAACCTAGAGTTCAGCTATTGGGATTAAAAACCCTCTCCTTGATAAAAAAAACCATTGGTAAATTTGGTAGTATAAAAGAAGCTTAGATTAAACCGACACCTGACAACCTATAGCAAGATAAGATCAAAATGGATATAGAATAAAAAAAAATATTATAAGCAAACTAGAAAATCAAGGAGTAGTTTGCCTATCAGATCTATGGAAAGAGAAGCAGTTTATGACCAAGGAAGAGAGGGAGAACATCACTAAAAACAAACTAGATGATTTTGATTACATTAAATTAAAAAGCTTTGGCATAGACAAAACCACTGTAACCAAGATCAAAAGAAATATAGTAAACTGGGAAACAATCTTTACAACGAGTATTTCTGACAAAGGACTCATTTCTAAAATATACAGAGAACTGAGACAAATAAAAAAAAATTCCCTAAATGACAAATTGTCAAAGGATATTCAAAGGCAATTTACAGATGAGAAAATCAAAGCAATCCATAGTCATATGAAAAATTGCTCTAAATGCAATTTAGAGAAATGCAAATTAAAGCATCTCTGAGGTACCATATCACACCTCTCAAACTGGCCAATATGACCAGAAAAGTAAATGATCAATGTTGGAAGGGATGTGGGAAATCTGGGACACTAATACATTGTTGGTGGATCTGTGAACTCATCCAACCTTTCTGGAGAGCAATTTGGAATTATGCCCAAAGGGAAACAAAAAATGTGCATACCCTTTGAACCAGAAATACCACTACTAGGTCTATACCCTGAAGAGATGATGAAAAAGGGTAAAAACATCAATTGTACAAAAATATTCACAGTGGTGGTAAAGAATTGAAAATCAAGTAAATGCCCTTCAATTAGGGAATGGCTTAACAAACCATGGTATGTGTATGTCATGGAACACTATTGTTCTGTTAGAAAACAGGAGGGATGGGAATTCAGAGAAGCCTAGAGAGATTTGCATGAACTACTGCTGAGCGAGATGAGCAGAACCAGACAAACACTGTTCACCCTAACATCAACATGGGGGTGATGATCAACCTTGATGGACTTGCTCATTACCTCAGTGCAACTATCTGGGACAATTTGGGGCTATCTGTGATGGAGAGTATCATCTGTATCCAGAGAAAGAACAGTGGAGATTGAACAAAGACCAAGGACTACTACATTTAATTTAGAAAAAAAATCCTGATATCTTATTATGTAATTTTGCTATCTCTTATACTTTATTTTTCTTCCTTAAGGATATGATTTCTCTCTCATCATATTCAATTTGGATCAATGTATAACATGGAAAGAAAGTAGACTGGCAAATTGCCTTCTGTGGAGGGTCGGGAGAGGGAGGCAAAATTAGGGGAAAATATGTAAAACTCAAAATAAATAAAACTTTAGAAGGAAAAAAAAAAGAAAATCCTCCAAAGACTTAACATGAACTGATGCAACGTGAAATGCATAAAGCCAAAAGGACATTGTACACAGTAATAGGAATTGTGCAATGATCAATTATAAATAACTTATTTATTCTCAACAATATAATGATCCAAGTCAAGGCTGAATGACCCTGGTCAAGTCAACTTCTCAATTTCCTTCAAAACTTTTAAAAAAAACCATTCATTGCTGAAGAAACACCTCTCTATGTTGCTGTTGGTAGAAAGAATTTCCTTAGTTCCCTAGTCCAATGAAATCACAGGGTTACAGATCTCCCCATATTCAACCTATTGCATGATAAATGCTTTTTACATCAAATGTTATCTCATTTAATTCTCACAAAAACCCTGCAAGGGAGATGCTATTATTTCCTACAGTTTGCATTTGAAGAAATTATGGATGATAGGTGAATTGACTTTCAAGAATCACAAACGTAAGTAATCATCTGAGTCATTTCCAGCTATTGCTCCACCAGGGATTCTATGAGATTCTATGATTCGGTGGCTTATTTTTATAGTCCTTTATCTTTTCAGTTATATGACGTAACAATTTTTAGTCATCTTTTAAATAAAATTGAGTTTCAAACTTTCTTTCTCCTTCCTGAGATGGTAAATACATTGTTGTAGGTTTTATATGTATCATCATGTAAAGCTTATTTCCATTTTGGTCATGTTGTGAAAAAAGAAACAGAAAAAAATGGTAAGAAACTACAAAAAATGGAGAAAGTGAAAATAGTATTATTTGATCTGCATTGAGAGCCCATCCACTCTATCTCTTGAGTGTGGGTAGCATTTTTCATCATGAGTCCTTTAGAGATGTCTTAGATCATTGTTTTGCTGAGAACGGTTAAGTTATTCATGGTTAATCACATAATGTTTTTGATCCTATGTACAATGTTCTTCAAGCTGTACTCACTTTACTCAGCAACAGTTCATATAAGTCTTTACAGATTTTTCTGACATCCACCTACATTATTTCTTATAGCATAATTGTATTCTATTATATTCATATTTCACAACTTATTCAGCTATTCACCAATTGATGGGCATCTCCTCAATTTCCAACATTTTGCCATCACAAAAAGCTAGAGAATATACTTTTGTCATGTGGATCCTTTTCCTTTTTTTTCCCTGAGAGCTCTTCAGCAGTCAGGATTCAGACCTAATAATGGTTTTTCTGGATCAAAGGGTGTGCACAATTTGATTATAGTTTAGGTATAATTCTAAATTTGGGTATAGTTCCAAATTGCTCTCCAGAATGATTATATCAGTTCACAATTTCACCAACAATGCATTAGTGTACCAACTTTCCTATATACTCTCCAGCACTTACTATTTTTCATTTCTGCTTTGTTAGGCAATCTGATAGGTCTAAGATTGTATATTTTCAGAGTTAACTCATATTTCTCTCATCAATTGATTTAGAGCAATTTTATATGACAGCAGATAACTTTGATTTTTTTTATCTGAAAACTATCTATTCAGGTGCTTTGACCATTTATGTGAGTTTTTAAAAAATTATAAAATTTATTCTTCTTCCTTCTCTCCAGTTGAGATTTGTGTAACATACTTGATGTAATATAATTAGTACCTGATATTTGTGTAATATAATTGATGATGTATAGTGAGGCAAAATGCTGAAGCAGTTCATTACACTTTATCACAATACTCTCAACACCTAGTATGTACCTAGAATATAGAAGTGGGTCAATGATTGCTCTTTATTCTCAAAGAAGACCATGACATCAGGGAGGTGATGCCATGACAAGCACATGAATTGGATTTGATTGAGGGGTAGGTTGTGCTAGGTCACCAGTCTCTCTTTCTCCTTTAGAGCCATCTGGATCCAGTGGCCAGATAGGAATCAGGATACCTGGAGATGGCCCTGGATGAGGATCAGTCAGGGTCAAGTGACTCGCCCAAGTTCACGCAGCTAGTATTGTCAAGTATCTGAGGACAGATTCGAACTCCCATCCTTCTGATTCCAAGACCAGTGCTCTCTTCACTGTAACACCTAGCTGCCCATAGGGGCTCAATAGATGCCTTCTGATTGGTTAATTGAGTTAAATATTCAGAAATGCACAATTTATAAATGTGGCAATAAGGAATTCCTTTGCCTTATGGTAGGGACTTACAGACATAAGGGTTTATCACAAGACCATAGACTAATGATTCTCAAAAGTTTGGTCTCAGGACTCATGGGAGTCCCCAAGGATTTTTTATAGGGATTCACAAGGTCACTACTATTTTTATACTAAAATATTTTTATTTCTACTATAATAAATATTGATAGATATAGCCAAAAGACAAAAGCTCTTTTCAAGATTGTAAAGCTTCCTCAGTTTCCTCTTCTGTAAAAGATCTTGATCACAGAGTTGTGAGATTTAAATAAAATAGCAAATAAATATAATAAATATTAATACTATAACCTTAATTTAATGTTCAATAATATATTATAATTGTTAGAACTAATGAATATATTAGCTGATGGGTATAATAAATAATATAACAAAAATTAGACAATGAATTTAAATGTTTCAAAACTCAGATATATGCATGTCAGTTATTATTATTCTGCCTCACCCAAATCTATGTTCATTTCCCCTTTGCTGCAGATCCCCATCTCTCAGAAGCTAATTAATGCCTATGTCAGATCGACTGCAAAAGTGTAAAAGGTAATATTAAATATATATATATATATGCATATATATATATATATATATATGTACTTCATGTACATAGGCACAGATGGTTAGTTGGTTCTTATCCCTAATTATCAAAGAAGACCAAAATGACATTACAATGCTAGAGACAAGTGTCTGACTGGATGAACAGATCCATATGAGTTCAGAATGTTCTACCACATGTAAGACACAAAATTGTGAATACCTGGGGTGGATGATCTAAACTTATATATCCTATATCTCTGAAAATTCTCTGCTTCTTTTTTGTCCCACTGGTGCCAACTGTGTGTTGATACATTTTTCCTCCACTTTAGTAAAAATCTGTTCATGTACATAGGGACTGAGTTATGAGAACTAACTGGTTGAGATTTAAGGTCTAGCAAAGCTACGTGAAGGACTTTGGGTCAGAGGATACCTAGCTCCTCAGATAATCTTGAAATGGAGGTCTTAAATATCTCCTTAACTCTTTCCACCATTCCTAATTATTGGGAATAATAGGTACAATGGAGGTAGTGCAGCTTAGTTAATGAAACTCCTGTGAAATGGCTACCTTTATCACTATGGATGGCTTTAGAATCTTCCCATAATGGTGTGAGTTTTCTACCCTAGAGTCTTTTCTCCACCTACCAAGGAAGCATATAGACAATCACCAAAGCATATTTGTAACCAAGGGCAGGTGGCAGTTGGATGAAGTCTATCTGCTAGGTTTCAATAGATACCCATATGAGAGAGAAAACTATCCTCAGACTGGCTTCAGTGACTAGGATGCATTGTTCATTGGGAAGTGGGGCACATCTCCTCATAAGGGACAGCAGCCCTGTGAAAGCTCCACCAACAATATCCCTCAGTTTGCCAGATGTCCAGTACTTAACAAATGAAGGTGTTCCATCATAGGGAGGAATCAGTTCTTAGAGAGTACTCTAAGTCCATATGCACCAACCCAGAGCCCCATAGTCTTACCAAGTTTACTTTCTTCCTTTTGAAATATTTCCTAATTTGTGACTTTAGATGTTTAGTCATCCAAATCTATTGTTTGCAAAAATTCTATACTGATAGTAAGTGTAATGATCTTGTAAGAACTTTTGTACATTTTTTTTCCTATTTTGACCACAGGATGGTCAAACTAAGGTTGAATAAGGGTACCTTTAGGGTACCTTTTCCAGCCCCTTCCTCACACCAAGAGTTAAAGCCCTGTGATGTTTAAAAGATTTCTCAAACACCAGGTGTTTGCTGAACCCCATTGCTACTTACAGTGAGAAGACAACACTATGTCCTGGGCTGTCTATGTACAGGATTGTGACTACAATTTCCAATATATCCATACTTGCTGCTTTGTCACTTACCTGTCACCATAGATCTTTGAGATTGGTGATTTCTTTGCTAAGTGTGTAAATTAGATTTGAATGAGGCAAAATTGCACAGTCTTCAACCTCTCTCTTACCAAGACAGTTGGTGATAGCATTAGATACCGTGAATTCCTTGGCATCTTTGATGTCTAAACAAACTCTTAGCACTCCATTGTGCCTACTTCAACTGCCTTCACCACCACTGAAATGAATTCTTCTATCTGCCCATTCCACCAATGGAAGTTTTCACAAGTTTGCATTAGACATCCTCCTAACTCCTGGATGGGTTTGATATTCTCTCAATTATCCTGAATCATCCACATCAGTCTATCTGCTGAAATCATTTACCAGTGTTACAGCACACAACGCCTTGGAGTCACAGTTGAGAGTTAGATGGCTTGGGTGAGAGTTCAGCGGCCCTCACACCAGAGATAGTAGACTTCCTTGAATACACCCTTCAACCAAATCATACATATGTGTGTGTCTACATATAAACATATACATATATATATAGACATATGCATTTGTGTATATATGTGCATGTATGTATGTATATACATAAAAAACATACCTCTACACACATATATCCACACAAAAGAGAGTTAAACCCCTAAGATCAAAAACCTTATAAACCACTAGCTTCGATGATTGTAAACAGTATCCCTCTGTCTCTTCCCAATAGTCTGGAAGACCCTCATAACACCTCTCAACAATTTATGGCTTAAATATGTTACTCAGAAAAAAAGGAAAACAAATCTAATCCAAGTTCAGAGCAACATGGTTATAGATTTTTGAATAGGATTTCAAAAGTAAATTAATCTAATTCCATTCTTTTATAGATGAGGAACCTGAAACACAGAGTGCTGATACTTTTCCCAAAGTCATTCAGTTACTAAGTAGCAGAACTAAGATTTAAACCTACTTTATTTACAATTGCCTCCTTCTTTCTACTAAACCATGCTGTCTCTTGAAATGAGAAGAGGTCTAATCTCAGCTACCCATATTCCATCTCAAATCACCAAGATGATCAAAAGACTTTAGAAAATAACAAAAGGGAGACATGGAAAATGAAGCATGTCATCAAAAATTTGGGGTTTTTCAAAAAAATATTTGTCAATTTATGGAATTAAACAAATAGTTCCATTGCATAGTATGATAAAAAGACGATTGCACATGAAGTTGCAAACACATTATTTACAACTTGCTATCATGTAAATTCCTTTTTTCCCTTTTTTCATTCTTTCCCACTTAACCCCAGAGATGGCTACATTAGACACAATTAGGCGTATGTATGTAAAATTATTCTTTATGTACTTATCAATTCTTTCCGTGGATTAAGATAGTATATTTTCATGTCTTTTATTTTTGATTTATGTATTCATAAAAGTGAAAATGACTATATTTCAAATTTATGTGAAATATAACAATAGAATCCCTTGATGATCCATAACTGCTGGTGTTCTGTTCTTCACTGCTGCAGCCTGCTAACCCAGATTATGTGCCTGAGACCATAATTCTACATTCCTCATTTGCTATAGTGATGGTAATTATCTCTGGTTGTTAACCCTTAGGCAGCATCCCAGGCAGATTCCTTACCTAATTGGGTTAAGACCAATGGGATGTATATTCTCCAGTACATAACCTGAAGGAAGGTGGGTGACTAAGAAGAAAGATGAAGAAAAGACCCAACTGTAGAGTCCTCTTAGGGTTTTCTCTAAGAAAATACTCTGATTGGACCCTCTCCTGATCTTTCAGTGGGTTAGGAACTGATAAGTCTGAGAAAGAATTTAGGATGCAATCAAAATACAGGAAAAAGTTAGGAGCTTTGATAGAAGGAGCAGACCAGAAACAGAACTAAACTTAAACAAGTTGAAATCAAAGTGGAAGGAGAAAAAAGACCAGTTGCAGAGACTTCTGGAGCCTCCAAAGAGATTCTCTCCTTATTCTTTTGTAATTTTATCCTATGACTCTCACCAGTTGTGAAGGCAGGTTAGAGACAAAAGTCGAGTGACTTTTAAGAAGAGAGTAGAGCTCATCAGATTATGACTAGGAAAAGTAGTTAGGAAGTCAAAATTAAGGAACTTCTCCATGTCTCCCCATGGAAGAGACCTAGCTGGTGATCTTACTTCTTGTGGACCTCAGACTTCACCCAACCTGTCTTTTTTTAAGTGTCTCAGTCCTTTATTACTTCTATCCCTGTGTGCTCTGACCCCCCCCCACAAGTTTTGAGACTCTGCCCCCCCACAACAAAGGTGCTAGTTCTTCCCCTCCCCATGTTTAAGGGAGGAGCCCTAGACAGTGTCCCAGCCTCTTCTTTCAGCCCAGAGATAATATAAACTGGAGAATAGCCAGGACCTGATGGATGGAGGGGGACATAGTGATAGGAAAGGGTCTAGTGGAAATGCACCCAACCTGTCTTAAGAGAAGACATTATAGATTTCAAACAGTAGAGATTAGAGATAAAGAACTACAATGCTGGATGCTTTTCAACATTATCTAATATAAAACGGAAGGGATTGGAGATGAAAATGTTGTTTTATTTCAAGAAAAATCTAATAGAGGAACTAATTTTAAAAAACAGATTAAACAGTAACAAAGGTAAGAAAAATGAGCATTATTCCAACAAGTCAACACCAGGATTTGGTATTCTACACTGAACATAAAGAGTCCAAAATTTCCAAAGAAAGTTAAATGTTATGATAGAATTATGTAAATCCAGAGAATTGGCCATGAAACAATTTCAAGAATGTTCAGGGATGGTTTGAAAAGGATATTATAGAATTAAATGACAAAATGAAATGAATAAGGACATAAATTTAAACTCTCAAGAAAGAAATCAATATAAGAGACATTAGGCACAATGAAAGAAACATGCTAAAACAGGATATTCTATGAAAAGAAGAAAGTAAAAAAATTTAAATGACAAGAATAATTAATTGATCAAAAGAAAAGTTGATGCAGAAGACATGCATTTTTTAATCACTTATTATTTAGTGGGAACTGTGCTAAGTACTTTATAAATATATGCAAATTATACCAGATAGAGATTCAATATTAGGAATCATCTCATTACATTCTGACCAAAACTACATAAGAAAGAAAAATATTTGAGAGCTCAGTTTGAAAAAGAATTCTGAATATGAAGATAGGATTTAAGGATGTAATAAGTATTATGAATATTCTATCAAAATAGAAATATATATTTAAATATATAATATATACACACATACACAATTTAGAAAATCACAGAGGAAATTTTTTTATTCTAAGTAACAATATTGGAAATGCTAGGAAAGCTCAACTCATGAGATGATATGGAAAAAAATAGAAATAAATTTAAAGCCTTCCTCACCAAGAAAAATTATGCTTAAGTTTCAGATTGAATACTTCAAACAATAAATACTACAGTAAAAGAAAAAAGTTTTATGTTCTAAGGAAAGCCAAAAAGTAGTTCAAGGTTTTTCTTTATTTATGAGAAAGAAAAATTTTATATGGAATATAAAATTTTTAAAAAGCACTCCCAAAATAGCAATCTTAAAAATCAGAATTAAATCTTCATTGCAAAAAAAATGGTATTTACAGAAAAAGATGATTAGAATCTTTTATTAGTTTTTTTTCACAAGGCAGTGGTGTTAAGTGGCTTGCCCAAGGCCACACAGCTAGGTAATTATTAAGCATCTGAGGCCGGATTTGAACTCAGGTACTCCTGACTCCAGGGTCAGTGCTCTATCCACTGTGCCACCTAGCTGTCCCTAGTATCATTCTTTAAAAATCTGACATGATCAATGTTTTTAACATATAAATTCATCAAACAGAAGAAAAGTTAGTAAATATAGTTATCAGTAAAAGATTAAAAATGAAATAAATATTTTCATTTATCAAAGACTAATTAGAATTAGAAGCCTGAGAGTCTCTAGCCTATTTCTTCTGGAAATTTTTAAAAGAAAATTCAAATTATGTGAAACACATTTAGCAAATAGAGAAAAAACATCTGAAGACAAAGAAATCTAAAGAGGAAAGATATAAGATACAGTTCAACTGAAAGAAAGAAAAGTGAATTAACATTTTATGGACCCCCCCCCAAAAATAAAGGTATCTTTTTTCATTAAATAAATATGTTGGGACAGTTAGGTGGTACACTGGGTAAGAGCACCAGCCCTGAAGTCAGGAAGACCTGAATTCAAATTCGACCTCAGACACTTAATTGTGATAAAACTTTATGACCTTGGGGAAATCACTTAGCCCCATTACCTTGGAAAAACCTAAATAAACAAACAAACAAACAAACAAACGAATGAATGAATGAATAATTAAATAATTAAATGAATGAATGAATGAACAAACAAATAAATAAATATCTAAATTAATAAATAAATGAATGAATGGATGAATGAATGAATAAATGAATAAATAAATAAACAAACAAATGGATAAATAACTGAATAAATAAATAAATAAAATATCTTCAATGGTTGGACAAAATAGAGGACTTTCAGGGAGAATGCAGATGGCTGAGACATGAAAATACTTGAAAAGATTGGTTATGACTGGAAAGGAAATATGGATGAAAAGCTTTTGGTTTCTCTACCTTTTGGAAACTTGGAATAATCGATATGCTCCAATAGATATATGGGGGGGCAAGTCAGAGAAAGGAGAATAGAAGTCAGATCCTTCCCATAGAGTATGTTTTGCAGAAAGATTGCACTAGAGTGGGAAGAAATCCAGGTGGAGTGTTGCAACACACTCTAGTTGTAAATAGTGTATCACAGAATTGAGACAATTCAGGATTACAACTTCTACAAGGGATGTTCTCCAAGCAAGTTACTCACAAATAGGGGAATAATTGATAGTATTCTTTGATGTTGTGTCCTGGTCAGGGAAGGAGAACATCAGTTCAAAGGACAGGTGATAAGACATTAGGCAAAAAAGAGAATGGGATCCTATGGTCTCATGAGATAAAATGTTCATATTTTCACTCCATATTGATTTCATGAATTAATAATCCTGGAAATGAGTCTCCTCAGAATAAAGTGAGAGTAAGAGAAAGAAAGAAGAGAGAGGGGAAAGAAGATGGCAAAGCTAGGAGAAAGGGAGAGAGTGAAAACAGAGAGTAGGGGGGAAAGGAGAAAGGAAGGAGAGAGGGAAAGAGAAAAGGAAAACTTTGATAGCACTAACAGATGGAAAAGACTAAAGTTTAAATTTCCAGGTGTTTCAATGAATGTAAGGGAAATAGAAAGAAAAAAAAAATGGAATAATTTAACATGAATTTCATGAAGGAGTTTCAGATCCTAAAACTGCCTCCAAGTTTATTTCCTATGATGTATAAAGGAGTGGCATTAAAGTAAAATGTGGCAAGAAGAGATTTAAATTGCTATCATTGAAATTAAGAGAATTATGGAAGGTAGTGAGATATGGAGGGCAGATGGAGGAAGAGTGCAGTGGATAGACCTAGTATCAGGAAGACTCCTCTTCCTGAGTTCAAATCAACACTCAGTTACATGTTGGTTCTGGTACCCTGGTTATGTCACTTAACTCTCTGCCTCGGTTTCTCATCTGTAAAATGATCTAGAAAAGGAAATGGCAAATCAGTATCTTTGCCAAGAAAAAATCCAAAATGGGGTCATGAAGAGGCAGACATGACTGAAATGACAGAATAACAACACCAGTGGAGATGTACAGTATTTAGGAAGAATTGTCCTTACCCAATTATCTGAGCTATAATATGGAAGGGTAAGATAATTTAAAAAAATAAGATGCTTACAGTGAAAATACATGATACAAAATCAATTAATCATTAGGTGACTAAGTAAAACAAGAATTTCAAATGTGTTTTTAGATGTGGCCAAAAATAACAATTGATATTAAGGCAACTGGGGAGAATTAAGGTAAAAGCTTTTCATTTTATTTATAGATGCTAAAAGTCAAAGAACAAAGATATCCAGAGAACTGATCGAAAACATATAAAATTGAGTGCTATTCCCTAATAGATAAGAGATCCAAAGTTATAGATATTTTAAAGTATTCATTCCATGTGAAGCTGGACTCAAATCAGAAATAAGAGGAATTTAAATTGATATAATTCTGATATTTCACATCATACACATAAAATCACAAGGACTAAGATGCTGAACTATAACAAAAATGAAATCACTGAATTTGAAGGCAGATTTCTTTAATTTAATCCTGTCTCAGGCAACTGCTATCTGCAGTGCCTTGGAGACTCACTGAATCTGTCTGAGCCTCAATCAAGTCGTCTATATAATGAAGAAGTTGGAGACGTTGACTTTTTTTTTTTACATTTCTAATTCTATGACTTCATGAACCATCAAGCTAGATTTGTCCCGTGTGGCAGAATTTCTATTTTGGCTTGGATGCAACAGTTAAGAAAAAGTTTTTGTTATAGTTTTGAAGACATTTGAATGAGATTCAATCAGTACTTTACAAAATGATATGTCAAAGAGAAAAAAAAAAGCTATTTTCATTGAAATTATTTTCCATAGTGTCCCAGACTTCTCAGTTTTATCTAGAAAATGGTTACATTGAAGCTCAGTGGTTTTCCATTCCATGTCAGTTAAGTCATACCTTAAAAAGAAGTCCCACTATGACATTCCTGACAAAAGATCATTCATTCCCTGCATGGAGAGTTTATTACTATCAGGGTCATTCCATTCCATTTTGGGACAACTCTAATTGTTAGCACAGTGCTTTGTGCATACTGCTTAATAAATAATTATTGTCTGGTTCATTATTTACTTGTGTGTGTGTGTGTGTGTGTGTGTGTGTGTGTGTGTGTGTGTGCGTGCGTTTCCTTTCCAGACATCAAGGCTAAATTTTCCACTTTGCTCCCCATTGCTACTGATTTATTTTCTGAAACAAGGCAGAATGAGGACAATCTTTCTTCTATACTATGACTTTTGATAACTCTGACTCTTATTTCACTATGATTTGTTTAATTTGTAGAGAAAAATCTTGAGAGTTCTCTGAAGAATTTATGGAACCATACGCACAAGTTGTTACAGAGGATGAGAATGCATGCAATAGGTCAGAATCTAACAATTGGAGGCGGGTGAACCCACCCAGATTTGATCATGGATTCATCCTAGAGTGGTTCTAAATGAAACTATATTTCCTGGTTCAGATATATCCAAATTCCATTTTTTCAAGCAAACAACTTACACACACATATATTCAAAGGTTTATATAAATATAAGGTTGGTTTACTATATCATTTGGGTCATCACCATCCAGGAAAGCTGACACAGAAAGACAGGTAGGATGTCCCAAAAAATTCTAGTGAGGTTCAATATTTTAAAATGGCCCTAAGACTTTTGGTATACCCTGAATTTATCTCTATTTTAAATTTAATGAAACTGGGGACCAGAAGGGTTAAGGCAAAGACACATCCAAAGTCACAAATAGCTTAGGAAATGATGTCTAGCTCACTTCTGATACTTTCCTACTCACCATCCCTAGATTTCTGAATTCTCTCATGGATTTTACTATCCAAGGTTAGTCTCCCAAAGTTTCTGGGAGAAAAGATGTAAGAACACTAAATTCTTTTCTTTAGAATTTTTTCGCTGCATAGAAACAGCCCAGCGTTTTTCTGTCAAACCTGTCAAAGGTCAATGATCTCTTAAGTCAGATTTTTTGGATGTTTGGCAAATGGCACTCTACTTATTAAGAGAAGAGAGAGAGAGAGAGAGAGAGAGAGAGAGAGAGAGAGAGAGAGAGAGAGAGAGAGAGAGCTTTACAAAAACCTAACATGGATTTAAATGCAAACTATATCATTTGAGACACCACCTATCAGGAAAGTTGACATGGAAAGACAGGTAAGGCATCCCCCAAAAATCCTAGTGAAGTTCAGTACTTAAGTATTAGCTCAGTATAAACATATACATCAAACAGAAAAAATGAATTCTCGAATTTGAGAACCAGGTTTGATGGAAGTTCACAAGCATTCTTCCAGAGAGGATAGAACGTGGATTATGAAGAGATGCCTGTGCTAGTTCAGCAGGATCTCCCATATAGCTGCCGGAGACGAGTGGGAGATCCCTGCTGCTGCCTGCCAAGAAGGGGACTCAAAAGAAAATGGATAGTTACAGTATTTCCTGAAGTTCTATCCTTTGTGTGTGTGTGTGTGTGTGTGTGTGTGTGTGTGTGTGTGTGTGTGTGTGAGAGAGAGAGAGAGAGAGAGAGACAGAGAGAGAGACAGAGAGAGACAGACAGACAGACACAGAGAGACAGAGTATGTGTGTGTGTGTGTGTGAGAAAGAGAGAGAGAGAGAGAGATAGAGAGACAGTGTGTGCATGTGTGTGTGAGAGAGAGAGAGAGAGACAGGGAGACAGAGAGACAGAGTGTGTGTGTGTGTGAGAGAGAGAGAGACAGAGAGACAGAGAAAGATAGAGACAGAGAGAGACAGAGACAGGCAGAGACACAGAGACAGACGGAGAGAGAACACACACACATACATACACAGAGAGACAGAGAGACAAAGAGAGAGAAACTGAGACATAGAGAGATACATACAGAGACAGAGACAGGTAGCCTGGCAGACAGGAAGATAGAGAGAGGCACTGAGAGAAAGCCCCAAAGACCAAGTTTCAGAGAAACAGAAATAAGACAAAAGAAACAGAGCCAGATAGGATAGAGACAGACATTCACAGATGAAAACAGAGAAACACAGTCATAAATATAGAGAGATAGAGAAAAGGAAAATGACAAAAAGACAGCAATGACAAGGAGAGACCAATAGATAGGCATAGGTTTTTGAAAAAGAGAGACTTTTCAGGAATCCTAAGAAACAACTCATATATAGAGCTAGACTTGGGGTCTTGTATTTGATTTACCCTAGCCTTGTGACCATGGTGACTTATGTCACTTAATCGGTTCACTAAACTATAATGCTAATGATAATTGGGACAGCCAGATGACTTGCTAAACAGAACCTAGAGTGAGAAAGATTCCTCTTCTTGAGTTCAAATTTGGTCTCAGATACTTAGTAGCAGTGTGATGATGGGAAAATCAACTCTGTTTGACTCAATTTACCCATATGCAAAAAGGAGGAGCAAATGGCAAATCTCTTCAGTATATTGGCCAAGAAAATTTCCAGTGGGGTCCCAGAGAATCAGACATAGCTTAAATGAATGAACAACAGCAACAATGCTAATATCTATAGCTGATATTTCACAATATTGTCAATCTCAAACAAGATGATGTATATGAACCTCAAAAGATTTTATGAATGTTGATTATTATGGTATGATTAGGTCAAATAGCTACTCCACTGCAGTTATTCTGTCTTATGAAGGATTAAGGGGAAAAATCATAGTTTTTAGAATGGGATTCAATGAAACAGGGAAGGTCATTCCCTCACCACCTCCTCCACAAAGATTTTTTTGTTGTTATTGTGGTTGTTTTGTTTCTGCAAGGCAATAGGTTAAGTGACTTGCCCAAGGTCACACAGCTAGGTCATTCTTAAGTGTCTGAGACTGAATTTGAACTTAAGTCCTCCTGAATACAGAAGGAGTCAGTCCATCCATTGTGCCACCTAGCCTTCCCTTCTTTCTGCATGTTCTCAAGGGAGAAGTGAGTTCAGCAAAAGAAAGCCGCCTCCTCCTCAATCCAGTTATGTGAAACAACCCACTCTATTGAAAGATTCATTGTGATTGAATAAACAGGAAGAAGGGAAAGCTAATCTACCCACTTGTACATTCAGATAGCTCCAGATCAGAGCAAGGGATCATTTGAACATAAGATATCGCTAAGATTGGCTAGGCAGGAAATCTCAACAGATGTCTGCATTGCAGTAACAGTCTGTGATGACAGCAGGGTATAGAGTTCTAGGTTTGAAATCACAACATGAGATCAAATCCCTCTATTGACAAGAGTCAGTTACATATATATATATATATATATATATATATATATATATATATACATACACATACATACATATATGTGTGTGTGTGTGTATGTGGCTTGGAAAGGCATAATCTCTCTGGGTGGAAAGCTACTTTCTGGAATAGATAGAATACTAGCCCTGACCAACACGTACAAATCAAGCCTCAGACAATTATCATCTGTGTGACCTATGCAAATCATTTAACCTCTGTCTACCTTGGTTTCCTCATCTATGAAATGAGAATCATAATAACACCACCCTCCCACAGTTATTGTGAAGATGAAATGGGATAATATTTTTAGTGTACTTTGCAATCGAGTGCACTTAGATTCCTACAGAAATAATGGCTATTATCAAATGTAAGTGATTGGTTAGTCCCCTATAGATGCCTATAGAAATAAAGGCTATCATTATTATTATTACATATAAGTGATAGGCTAATGCCCTATAGATTTCTATAGAAATAAGGGCTCTGAAGTGATAGGCTAATGTACTATAAATTGCTATAGAAATAATGGCTATTATTATCACATGCAAATGATAGACTAAAGAGCATGCCATCTTCAAAGGGTGGCTAGGTGACCCAGTGGACAGAGTGTTAGGGTTGGATGCAGGAACACTCATCTTCCTGACTTCAAATCTGGGCTCTGATTTATGTTCTAGCTATGTCACCCTGAGCAAATCATTAACCCTGCTTGCCTTGGTTTCTTTGCCCATAAAATAGCCTGGAGAAGGTTACGGTAAACCACTCCAGTGTCTTTGCCAAGAAAACTCCATAAAGAATCAAACCTAACTGAAATGAACAACGACAAGAACAATAATCATAACAAAACCCCTAGCCAAAGCAGGAAGTAGAGAGGGGGACTGAGTGAACTGATCATAATGTTTGGATGGCTTTGTATCAGTGTTAATTAGCAGTAAAATTTGAATTTGGAGGCGTATGCATTTTTTAGAATTCTAACATTATCTCCTTTGATTGTGTGACATTTAATATTTCTCAAAGGAAAAAATGGGGGATTATGTTTCATAGTAATCCCCAAGAATGACCATTAATTCAATTGAACTCAGTAAATGTCAGTTAAGTTCCTACTTTTCACAAAGCCCTGACTTAGATGCTAGGAAACAAGAAGGATAAATGATAGGTTTTGCTCTCCAGAAGTTTTCATCTAAATTGAAGCTATATGGAAAGTACATAAATAAATATAATGTCAAGAAAAATCATGGTAGGGTAAAAAGGAGTTCCAAAGCAACCTAAGGCTATTTAAGTAGAGTGAAAGCACTTTGAATGAGAAAGGATCAGGAAAGTCTTCATGGAGGAATAGACACCTGAGCAGAGCCCTGAAGGGGAGAAAAAATATTTAATCGATGGAAATTTGGAAGGAATGCCTTCTGATGTGAAGGATGGGCTTCATGGAGATGTCAAGGGAGAGGCAGAAAGTAAGACTAGGTAGTGGAGATAAAATCATAGATGTAAAGCTGGGAGGAGGCCCAGATAGCATTAATCATTAAAACACATTCACAACTGACTTATACACACACATATTTCACAATTGAGGAAATGGGATGAGTGTAGTGGCATGTCTGTAACTTCAGCCTCTGGAGATAGACTGAGGTTGGCAGGCCAACAATTGGGTATCAACAATAAATTCAACATCAATAAGCCATGATCCCAGAACTAGTGGAGGGCAATATCACCAGATTGCCCAAAGACCAGGGGAGGAGGGGAGCTAACTGGTCTAGGTCTGAAAAGAAGCAGGCTAAGGATAAAGGGAGAGAGTCCATGAAAAATCTCTGAAATTCCAGGATGGGAGAGATGGGAAGAGCTTTTCTTTAAAATAATGAATAGAATAAAATGAAATAAAATAAAAGCATCAAAGTGGAGAAACTGAGTCTAAGAAAAAACAATAGATGAATTTCCCAGGGAAACACACTTGGTGTCAGAGTAAACTGCACTGTCCAGGGTGACACAGACAGCAAAGATCTGATCTCAAATCCTTTAACTTCAACTCCAACATTCTTCTTCAGGTCACAGAGATAAGGAAAAAGAATTGTATCAAACATTCTTTGCCACTGATCACAGAAGATGCAAATTAAAGTGTTTACCACTTTATTATGGAGGCAAAAGAGAACCAATAAAGATTTTTGAGCAAGGAAGAGGATAACTGAATTGATATTGATTATTTGAGGCTTTTGGATAACAAGTTTCTTCTCTCTCTCTCTCTCTCTCTCTCTCTCTCTCTCTCTCTCTCTCTCTCTCTCTCTCTCTCTCTCTATTGCAGCATAGCCTTCATTCTTTAATGTTTTATCTATTCCTTCCCACTTCAAGGTGAAAAAGTTGACCAAGAGTTGATTGTATTCTACACTCAGAGGTCAATGAGCTATTAAGGTATTAGCCATCAACAAAGATATTAGCTGACATCTGAGCTCTTGAGATCTTCATGGATAAAGGTTTGAAATATAGCCTGCTTTGAACTGTTTGCCCTTATCTCATGTTATGGTCTCTGAAGTCTCTTGCAGTTCTGACTTTCAGTGAAATAAAGTTATAAAGTTGGAATGAGAGTCTGTGGGTAGAGTTATCACTAAGATTACAAAGAGCCAAGGGTCACTCATGGAAGGCAGGAGAACCAAAGGTAATCATATCTACACATCAACCCCAGCCATCAAAATATATTATTTGATATAAATAAGCACAAAATGAAATTTTCATCTAAAATCTTCCTTGAATATTCTAAAAATTAAAATGTCTACATACTGAGGGTGGGATGTAGAAGAAAGATGATGATCTATTCTCTTTTCTGTGGTAATGTGGAAAGGAGAAAGAAGGAAAAATATTTTTTTATTTATACAGCAATGCTATATAGTTTATAAATATCTCGTGTGATCTTCACCACCATCTTGTTAGATAAGTACTGTTATTGTGCCCATTTTATAGTTGAGGAAATTGACCTAAGAGGATATAACTTGCCGAGTTAAACAATGGCAATGCAGCTAGGTGATGCAGTGGATAAAACCCCAAAAGAATGAGTGTTCCAGAACTCAAGTCTGACCTCAGACACATACTAACTATGAGACTCCAGGCAAGTAACTTAACTCTGTCTCAGTTTCTTTATGTGTCAAATAAGCTGGAGAAGAAAATGGCAAAATTCTCCAGTATCTTTGCCAAGAAAACACAAGGAGACATCCAGAAAAGTAAGATATGATTGAACTACAACAGCAGAGCTAGTGCATAGTCTGTTGATGGATGTGAATTGTGTCTTCCTGTCTCCAAGCCCAGCATTCTATTACCTTCACCACAATTTTGTTGTTGTTGTTCAGTCATTTTATTTGTGTCTGATTATCCATGACCCCATTTTGGGGTATTCTTGACAAATGAAATATTTTGCCACCTCTTTAAGAGATCGTCTAAGGGGTGGCTAGGTGGCGCAGTGGATAAAGCACTGGCCTTGGAGTCAGGAGTACCTGGGTTCAAATCCGGTCTCAGACACTTAATAATTGCCTAGCTGTGTGGCCTTGGGCAAGCCACTTAACCCCATTTGCCTTGCAAAAAAAAAAAAAAACTAAAAAAATATTTTTAAAAAAGAGATCATCTGATCTAATCCTCTAATTTTGTAGATGGAAAAAAAGTCAAGGCCAAGAACTATTAAATTACTTGTTCAAAGTCATACACAGCTATTAAGTGGCAAAGGTAGGATTCAAATCCAGGTCATCTTTCTCCAACCCTCATTTTGAAGATTAGAATAATCACAAAAAAAAAGAAAAGAAAAGAATGTGAAGAAAGAGGGCGTGGGACTCAGTCAAAATCAAACGCTATAAAAACCCAGCTTTCCTACTTCCCAGGTCTTTGTTCTTTCCATTCCCCTGTGTTTCAGTGGCAAATCCAGGTCCCCTGTGGCAAGTCCTCTTGACACTTGCCGTCTAATTAGACCATTCCCCTGGCAAGCCCAAGTACATTCAGAGGGATGAAGAAAACATGTTTTCTGTTTGCTCTTGCTAATTCCTACTTTAACACAAGATTTATTTATTTTTGTTCTCAGTGTGCAAACTCATTTGGTTTCCTAGTAAAATCCTAAGGATCCAGGTGTTTCCAGTCAGGGCTGGCAAGTGAATAGACAGCTTTGTTACAAAGGGCTGAGAACAGTTTGGCTGAAACGCTACAATTTTCAGGCTTAGTCTTTATTTTTCCTCCCTGGGCAGATATTGTTTGGATCAATCCTCCCCACCTACACTTTCCTTTCTGCATTGACAAGAATGCTTCATTTTGTGGCAATCCAGAGCAAAATAACCCCATAACGGACTGCTCAGGGAAAAGGGGAAAGTGGCATTAACTTGTTTGTTTGTTTGCTTGTTTTTCAAGGCAATTGTGGTTAAGTGACTTGCCCAGGGTCACATTTTCACTTTTAACAGCTGGGAAGAATGAATCCTGCCCTCCCTTTCCACCTGAGATTGGACGCCCTACAAAATATAACCTTTATGAGGGTAGGGACTATTTTTTATTGGTACCTAATCCATGCATATTGAATAGTGAATGACTAAAAAATGGAGACCTTGCTCTTTCCCTGGACATGATGTCTAGTCTCTCAAAATTAGATATTTTGTAGAATTTTTTTCCAGATTCTTGGAATACACTCCCTTTGACCTCATGTTTGCCATTTTCTACGTAACCTTGGACAAGTCATGTAATATTTTCAAAGGCCTTGGTTTCCTCATCTATAAATGAGGGCATAAGACAAAATGACCACTGAGCTCGCAGAATCATTGATCTTGAGTTCTTCAGGACCTTAAAGATCTTCTAAGAAGAATCCTTTATTTTACAAATGAGGAAATGGATTTCACAAAGAATAAGTAGAATCTTATTACTAAGTTCCAGTGGTAGGATTTGAATACATATCTTCCTGAAGACATCCTAACAACTTTCCTACTATGATATTCTGATTATAAATGGTTTTTCTGCTTTAAATAAAGACTCCTTAGGTCTCCTCATAAGTCAGTCCAAGTATCAGTTCCTACATGGTCTTTTCTAATCCACAATTAATACTTCACACCATATTTTTTATTCTTAGTTTGTGCTTAGTTTGTGATTCTGTGCTTAGTTTGTATTTATCTGTGTACAGAAGGTTACAGATATAGGTCTAAAATGAATCTTGTAGGTGATTTAGTTCATTCTCTCATGTTGCAGATAAGGAAATAGAAGAGACAAAGAAGTTGAGATTTTTGGCCAGCATCACACAGCAAACAAGGCTGAATACAGGGAAATCAAACCCAAGTTCTCTAGCACCATTTACTGTGATGGATTCATTTTACTCAGCATACACTTTTATTCCTTCTCAACAGAACGTTGGTTCTCTGAATATAAGGACTGATTTCTTTTTGTCTTGGCATCCACAATATCCGGTTCAAAGTATGTACCAAATAAATGCTTGGGGAAATGAATTAAAATCTTGAGTTTTATTCCAATTATAACTCAAGGGACATCTTTTCCATGAAGATCTCCCTGAGGGAAGGAAGTGAAATGGAACGTTCTCTTTGTCATGAAATTGCTTTGTATAACTTTGTATGTACTTTATTTTTATTTCTCTGTTGGTATTTCACATCTGGCCAGTAGAATGTAAGCTGCTTGAGGGCAGGGGCTCATGTTACCCTTTTTCTTTGCAACTTAAGATCTAGCATGATGTTTTAGACAAAAGACATACTTAGAAAATGATTATTAATTTCAAGTGAATTGATCTGAACTGAAATATGTGGAGACTTTTAGGGTGCCACCTGAAGAGAAATTCAGTGGCCAAGTGGAGAATGTTATGGTTAGAGTTAAGAAGATCGGAGTTCAAATTTGACCCCAGACACTTACTAGTGATAATTTTGACCCTGGTTAAGTCATTTACCTCTGTTTACTTCAGTTTCCTCAGCTATAAAAGGAGATCATCTAATTATCATAAAATGGGAATGATTGTCCCCATCTTCTATATGAATACATTTAGCACAGTGCCTATTATAAAATATGAGCCACATAAGTGTTTGTTAGCTTTTGACTTCCCTGCTTTATTTTCTTTTCAATCCCCATAACCCCTAAAAATACCAGGGTCAAAATTGAAAAATCCCTGGAGAAGTCTTCAGGAGAGATTTCTCAATAAAAGAAGTCAATTCAACACAAGAATTTAATAAATATCTATCACATGGCACTTGTGGCTCCCAAGGATAAAATGCAAGCTCTTCTGTTGACTTTTAAAACCCTTCACAGCATGGCTCAAATCAATCTTTCCAGAATCACTGCACTTACCTTACCTTCCTACATGCTTTAGATCAAGGCAAAAAC
This sequence comes from Macrotis lagotis, assembly GCF_037893015.1. Classification (NCBI taxonomy): domain Eukaryota; kingdom Metazoa; phylum Chordata; class Mammalia; order Peramelemorphia; family Peramelidae; genus Macrotis; species Macrotis lagotis. The sequence goes on from NC_133658.1 coordinate 891,904,156, forward strand.
AAACAAGCAAGCAAACAACTCTACCTTCTAATAGTTTACATTCTATTGGGGATATTCCAAACATAAATAAATAAATGCAAAACAATTTGAGAATGAAGAGAGAATAACTGGAATGGGATTAGGTAGGGCTTCCTATACAGGATGATAAACTGAACTAGATATTAAAGACTGGGGTGCTGTTAGGTGCCAATTTGATAATGGATGTTGAATAGTTTGAAAACCTCAGAGAATAAGATAAAGGTCAATTATTATTCTTAGTATTAGATATCTTCATGATCCTTATTATCATTATCAATGCTATCATCATTATCAATATGATCATCATTATCCTAATCATCATCATTATTATTATAATCAGCATCATTATTATCATTATCACCATCACTCATTATTGCTATTGTCACTGTTGCTATTATCAAATCCCCAGGCCCACACTCTGAGGATGACTTCAATCCCTGAGCTATTTACTGTCCTCTTACTGAGTTGAAGCAATAGAAAAGTGTGCCAATATATCTATAACAACAAAGTTCTGACAACAACAGCAAAAATAATGCACAATACACTAAAGTTCAACCTACATTTTCAGCACTAACTTAAGTATGACAAAGTAAACAAAACAATAACTCAAGCACTGAATTGTAGATTGGGATTTCTGAGGCATAAGTATTCACATCGAAAAGTTAACATTTGGCTCGCAAGCTGGTTAGAACTGGATCCTGCACACTACTTTTAAAAAAAAAAAACCCATATTTTATTTTGCTTTTCTCAATTATATTTAAAAACAATTTAACACATTTTTTTTATAATTTTAGGTTCCAAATTATCTTCCTCCATTCCCCACTTCATGAGAAGACAAACACTTGGATAAAAATTATACAAGCACAGTCATACAAAACATTTACATATTAGCCATGTAGCAAAAGAGAACACAGATAAAAACCAAGAAAAATTTTAAAACAAAGGTATGCCTTGATCTGCATCTAGACTTTATCAGTTCTTTCTCTGGAGATAGATAAGATGTTCATCATGAAATTGTGGAAGTGTCTTAGATCATTGTATTGTTGATAATGGCTGTCATTCACAATTGATCACTGCGCAATATTGCTGTTATTTTGCATAATGTTCTGTTCTTTTCACTTTGCATCAGTTCATATTAGCCTTCCCAGGTTTCTTTCTTTTTTTTAGCTTAGAGATTCCTGCTCATCATTTCTTATGATAAGATAGTGTTCTATCAGTCATATACTCCAATTTGTTAGTCCCCAATCAATGGACACTTTCTCAATTTCCAATTCTTTGCCACCACAAATAAGAGTTGCTTTAAATATTTTTGTAGCTATACAAATGTTTCCTCCTTCTTTGATCCTTTTAGGATAGAGTGGTATCATCACAATCCTTTTTAAGAATTCTAGGTATTGATGGAAGTGAGCTCATTATGGGATGGAAAAAAATTTACACACAAAGACACAGAGATGAAAAGCTCAGTGGACAGCAAGACAACCATTTTGACTTTAATGGGATTGAGTTCCACTTCATTGACTGATGTTGGTGATGTCCATATTTTTGTCCCCTCCCCCACAAAAAACTGCTTTTTCAAGACTTTGAGTAACAGATTGGTCTTAAGAGCAAAAAGAGCTGAAGGAAGGAGGTTTTTTGGGAAGTCCTTGCTTAGAATGACCAAAGTGCCATTGTTCAGAAATGATGGGAATTTAACTTTCAGATGGTCATGGGATATCAAACTAGATGAGTTGGAAGTAGTCTTAGAAAAGATCAAATTCCACCTTTTTCTAATGAGATAAATGAGATTCAGTGAAGAGACTTGTCTGGGGTCACATAGTCATTAATAGGGCCAGGAATGGAATGAGACCCTTTGATTCAAGATATAATATATTTTCCACCATGCTAAAATATTTTCCTACTCTAAGCCCTTCATTTTCTAGATGGACAATCTAAGGCAGAGAGTTAAGCATTTCTTATTTAAAATATAAATGCCAAGTCGAGTTTTATTATTACTTCCCTGGCCTCCACTAATAAGAAGAATTCTTAATATTATATGTGTGAGTATTTGTATGTATGTGTATATGCATGTGTCTGTGTGTATATGTGTGTGAATGTGTAATGGTCCCTTTTTACAGTCTGATAAAGACTGTGAATCACTTTATCAAAATCATATTTTTATAGCATAAAAATATATAGGACCAAATGAAACCAAATGAAACCAATTATGTTGAAATACAATTATCAACTTTTTTTTCCAAATAAAGAGTTCACAAAGCCCAGGTTAAGAAGTCAGGAATTCGATTAAATTCAATTTCAAAGTGGGAACTGGGGGGCCTTGGAGATGATAAGTAATAGGAATATGAAGATGAAAATCCACATAACCCATCATAAGGAACTTCAGTCTTAGAGAGCATACTGTGGCAAACTCAGTTCAGTATAATACAATGTGAACTAAGATAATAGAAAAGGAGAGATATGGGCATAGGAAACAGAAAGGGGATTGTTTTTATTAGTTGAAATCAGGGCAGGTTTCCTAGAGTGGATTCTGTATGCATCTTGAATTTAAAAATGCTAAAACAAAATCCCTCTTCCTTTTCTCTAAAAATTTCCCTTTCCTCAATTTCCTTAATTCTGGTAAAACTCTCATTATTCTTCTAATTACTGGATTTTACAATTTTCAGAAAAATCTTTAACTCTTTCTCCTCCTCTACTCCCTGCACCCCATCTAATCAGATGCCAAATCTAATTGGCTTTACTGCCACAAAGCTTCTTCCATCTATGCCCTTCCCCCTACATCTCATGATATGTACTAGTCTGTATTACCTTTGAATGGCTTTATTACAGTAGCTTAATCTCACTGTCTCATCTCTCTCCTCCTCAAACCCAGATCTTCATAGATATCAAAGTAATATTCCAAAAGTATAGATTTGATTACATGAATCCCTAAGCTAAGAAAGACGCAGATCAGGGAGGGGAGAGGAGAGTATATTGCTTCAAGTTCAATAAAAGCATCTTTGTTGGTAGAGAATCCCATCAAGATCTAGGTTCACCTCCTGCTCTTGATTGGCTCTATGATTCTAGGCAAGTCCCTTAACTCCTATTTGCTTCAGCTTACTCAACTATGAAATGGGGATAATGATGGCACCTACCGTAACAGGTTATAGTGAAGATCAAATGAGATAATATTTTTCAAGTGTTCAGCACAGGGACTATTATGCACTAAGCATAATAAGTGCTTATTCGTCCATGTGTGACCTTGGGCAACTTCTCCCTGCTGTAGGCAGTTCTCTAAGACTACAGGTTCCAATGAAAGTGTGAATTTGCCTTGACTGAGGGCATTTTATCATCTGAGCTATATCTATTTCCATGAAATCATGAAAGTTAATCTGTTGACATGGAAAAAAAAAACTTTCACAGCCTAGGTCCAACCAACTTTTCCAAATATTTTGTACATTATATTCCTTCATTCAGTCTACAATCCCATCAAACTGATCAGTTTGTCATCTCTCTCTTCATTATTTGGAATGGTAGTTTTATCTTTCTCCCTGCTTTCCTAGAATGCACTCCAGGCAGACTTGAGTCTTTTGAGTCTCAAGGGAGTATTGCAATCAATGGATTCCTTTAATTCTCAGTTTAAGTACCATCACCCACATGAGACCAAAAGTAGCAGCTACTCTTCCCTCAGATTGTTTGGCATTTATTTACATAAATGCTCCATTTACTCAATTGATTTCTTGATTCAAAACCAAAAAAAATATAAATTTTTGAGGTCATGAATTGCATGTAAAGAGGTGAAAACATTTAAATATTTATAAATTCTTGCTGAGTTGACTTTAACTGAATAGAGGTGGTACATTCATGTTTGAAGGAAGAGAGAAATCTCAGCATGGAGACATACGGGCAACATAGTGGATAACCAGGAATTTCTAATCTGCCAAATACTGATACTATTTCTTCAATTGTCTTTGTTGAACTTGGAATTCTAGATCTGAATTGATGAAGAAATCAACTCTGTCTCTCTTGTTCTCTCTCTCTAGCTCTCTCTCTCTCTCTCTCTCTCTCTCTCTCTCTCTCTCTCTGTCTGTCTCCTCTTATTAGCTAGACATCAGGCCCCATTTGCAGCAGTCTTTGCATATTCTCAATTTGAGATTGTTGTCTTCTCCCATAAAAACTGTTTGATCAAGAAACATCACCTTCTATTTCCCTGGTGCTGCTAAATGAACCTTGATCGCTTTTTTTCCTTACAGCTCAGTGCATGTAGCACATATATCAACCCAGTGAAAGGGAGACAATCCCAAGAGAAACATGTGTGGATTCAGACTTAGCTAATACTCTCAGCAGGAACTGTCTCTCAATATGCTACAATATATTAATAACCAGCGATGTAACTAGAGCACGACCATGGGCCTTGTGCCACAGTGGAGAAAGGCAGGCCTTTCCCCCAAGACCAGTCTTTACCAAGGGAATAGGAGGGGAAAAGTCAGGTTTGTGATGAATCAGCCCTAACAAAAAGAGAATTCAAGTGTGAGAAATACGCAAAAATCTTGCTTCTACAGACCCAGACAGTTCTGTCTGGGAATTGCACAATTTCATGACAGCCTAAGGGCAAATAATGAGTTAGAATGTAGTCCTTCAAATGTGATGTGTCAGTGGGTAGGGGGAGCTTTGGGTAGCACAGGAGAGAAAGTTGAGGTTGGTGATTTCCATAGATGTCAGAATCCTAGAACAATCAGGGGTAGGACTGCTTCAGGATAGGGTAATGTGCTTTCTTCTACAACATTCAATCTGTGGAAATCAATAACCTAGCCTCAAGATAAGGAATGTGCTAGGAATAGATACTCTTAAACAAATCTCCTACTCTTAACAACTGAATTTTCACTGATCTTAGAACTGATAATTGTCTTTTTCAATAACTGTTCCACTATTTCCTTGCATACACACACACACACACACACACACACACACACACACGCACACATTCAAAATTCTAAAATTAAATTTAAAATACAAATTCTAAGCAAGTTCTTCATTTCTATGATGATAATAGGTCTATGGATACAATCAAGGGCAGTGATAGAAATGGAAGCCCAAAGCAAGGTCATAAAGAGATAGGGGGAGAAACAGAAGGTATAGATTGAAAAGTTACATGGTGAATGGTTATTATTACCAAGTAATATAATAAGGACTGAGAATACACAGAGGAAAAAAATGAGATGTGCATATTTTCAAAGATTTAACATTTTAATTATGAGAGATAATACATATGCTGTAGGAAGGTTTGGATATAGGATAGATAAAAAAATGGATCTGATGATACACTGTTAGGGAGACAGGATCCTGGTAAGCTCTGAATGGGCTTGTTGGGGCTAGAGTTCTTAGGAGCATTAAGTAAAAGTTATTTCTGAAGCACTTATCATGAATAATGTATGATTTTTGCTAGAGAGAAAAAAGAGAAATAAGTAAAAAGCAAGATTTTCTCTGTTCTTAAGTCAAGACAGTAAGCGTTTAGGTGTCTACTGTAATATAATAATGTGCTTAAAAGTGGTCAAAGTGCTTTACAAATATCTCATTTTAACCTCACTACAACTCTGGGGAGTAGTTATTGTCACCCCCACCCCCATTTTATAAGTGAGGAAACTGAGTCTGAGAAAATGTAAGTGATTTGCTCAGGATCATCCTGAAATTGACCTGTTTGATATACATATGTGAGTGAGAAAATAAGTCTTTGTTCTTAATGAAGTCACAATTTAATAAGATGCATAATATACAAAATAACTACATACAAACAAGAGATATACATTTAACAATTGGAGACCATCACTGCAAGAATGAATCATTAAGGAAAAAATTTTTGGTAGGAGATAAGATTATAGTTGAAATTTGAAAGGAACTGGAGAAGCTCTGAGGTAGCAACAAGGGAGGAAAGAATTCTAGGCATAACTGGAGAAAGTGAAAAAAAAGTTGTAAGGAATCTCACATTCAAGGAACAGCAAGAATATCAGTGTCACCAGATAAAAGATCTTATGTAAGAGAGGAAGATGTAAGAGAAACTGAAAATTGGTAGGAAAAGGGGGTTACAAAGACCATTGAAATGTAAACAGATAATTTTCTATTTACTCTTGCAGTTTAACAAAGTTTATTGGAATGAGTAGGGAATAGCATGGTCAGATCTACACTTTAGCAAGGTCACTGTGATAGCTAATTAGTGGATAGTGAGACGAGACAGGAACACACACATTAGAAAGTTATTTCAATAGTCAAAGTGTAAGGTGAGCCATGTCAGAGAGAAGGGATATGTACACACACACACACACACACACACACACACACACACACACACACATAAAGACAAACACACACACACATACAAAGGAAGATCCAAAGGAAATATTGACAAGACTTGGGAAAAGACTGGATATGGAAGGTGAGGAAGAGTGAAGAAACAAAGATGATTCCTAGTCTATTAGCCTGAGTGACTCAGAGGATGCTAGCTCCTTCAATAGTAAGTTAGGAATAGGCTTAGGAAGGGAGTAATAAGTTCAGTTTGTGATGAATATAGTCTAGTTGTCTATGAAATATTTAGCCTAGGATTTATCCTAGGAAATTAGAGAAACAAACCTGGAGACCTGGAGAGAGGTTAGGATAAATAGATATACTAACCATTAGCCTAGATGTAATTATTTGAATCCATAGGAGCTAATGAAATCACCAAGCAAAATAGGGCAGATCATAAAGGAAGAAGAGAAGAGAGTTCAAGACAGAATTTTAGGTGAAATCTATAGTTAGTTAGAGGTCCTAGATTTAGGTCCTGGGAAAGGACCTAAGTTTAGCCTCTGAGAAAGGAAGGTTGGCAAAAAAAAAAATCAAAACAACAAACAGTATCAAGGAGAAGAGGGCAATCAACAATGTCAAAAGCTGCAGGGAGGTCAGGAAGGATAAAGATTGTAAAAGGTCATCAGATTTAAAACTTTAGATAACATTGGTAACTTTGGAAAGAGTAGCTTTAGTTGAATGAGAAGTTAAGAGTAAAGATGATATTGGAAAGAGAGCAAGTAGAAGGATCAATTTTTTAGATGGTTTTTCACGGAGTCATCCCCACCTCAAGGGAGAAGACATACAATTTAATAGTTATCATGCATTCTTAAGAAGTTAACATTCTGATGACAGATAACATATATATATATATATATATATATATATATATATATAAACATCTATACTGTCATGAAACTTATGAAAATCTAGAAATAGAAGGAGTCCATTATGAGGTAGATGGCAAAATTTCAATGTTCTTAGGATGTATCAGCAGTCAAATAACAGTACCTGGGGATCTAAAGGGAAAAGAACTTGGTCAGAGGGAAAGATCTGGAGATCCTTCATTTCACTGGAATGACTGTAGTTGGTGATTTTCAGATCATGCAAGTTTTGTAGGTAAACATAAAGAAGACTTGAACTGTTCAGTGGTATCAAAGAAGAGGAAACAGAGGTTGCTCATCATTTGGTGAATGGCTGAAAAAGTTTTAACTTAGAACTAGGATTCAGGCTGAATGGGATGCTAGAAGTATAATCACCTGTGAGTCCTGGATGCTACACTTGTCTTAATGAGATTGAAAAATCCATTAGTTTACAAGATGTCACAACAATTTGTTGATTTATATTGGGCTTGTAATCCAGAGTTCTCAAATCTCCCCCCCCCACCATGTGATGAACTCTGTCTAGTTATAACTTCCTTACAGAAGTTAAGTTTTTAACTCTAATGTAAAACCTAATAACTTTGTTTCTTGTTCTCCTTGATAATCCCACTGTGTTCTACCCCATTCAGGTCACAAAGGGAGGAATATATCTAGTTCTAAGCATCATATGCTAGAAAGAATGTTAATAAGAGGCAGACTATCTGGATATCTGGAACATGATGACAAATACAATAAAAAGAATTTTAAAAGATCCCTCCATTGCCTATTTTTCCAAATAATTTATATAGTAATGGAAATACTTGTTTTTAAAATGTTTTTATAAATGATTTGAAAATCATCTAGTCCTAGAAGTTTTGTGTATGTTTGCTTTGTATTTTTGTTTTTCACTTAGGGAGCTGGTTCATTTATGTCTTGTTCAATTTCTTTTTCTGAGATAGGGTTATTTATGTATTCTACTTTCTCTCCTGTTACAACCATTTCACTCAGAATGTCAGGGTTTTTGCCAAATAATTTGGTAAAATAGTATTTATCTTCATCAGTGATGTATTTGACCCTTATTCTTTTGATATTGACAATTTTACATTTTTTGATTATATTTTTTCTATATTTTATTTTACTTTATTTTCCCCAGATATATGTAAAAGCAAATTTTAATATTCAATTTTAAACTTTGAGTTCTGAATTATTTCCCTTCTTCTCAACCCACTCCCCCCATTGAGAAAGAAATTTATTTGATATAGATTAAAAATGTGCAATCATGTAAAACATTACTAAAATAGTCATGTGGTAAAATTGAACATAGCACCCCACACATAAAAATAACTTTAAGAAAAATAAAGTAAAAAGGTATACTTCAATTTGTGTTAAGACCCAATCAATTCTGTCTTTGAGGATGGATAGTAATCTTTATTATAAATTGTTCAAGATTGTCTTAAGTCACAGCATTGCTGAGAAAAGTTAAGTCATTCACATTGATCATCCTGCAATATTGTTGTTAATTTATACTTAGCACATTGCCCATTGCATCTGCTAAGTAAGTTTTTCCAGGTTTTACTAAGAGTATTCTGTTCATTTCTTAAAGTAGAATAGTATTCCATCATAATTTGTTCAACCATTCTGAACTGATAGTCATCCCCTCAATCTCTAGCTCCTTGCTACCAGAAGAACTGCTATAAATATCCTTATACATATATGTCCCTTTCCTTCCTGTTTTTCATCTCTTCTAGAATATAAATATGACAGAGGCATGGATCAAAGGGTGGGCAGGGTTTTATAGCCTTTAGAGTTAAGTTCCAAATAGCTGTATAGAATTGTTGACTTTAGTAATGCATTGGCTACATCCCACAATTTTGTTAAATTATTCAATTATTGTCATTCCCTTTAATGAAAGTATTTAATACTTTAATTCTTTGTTATTTGAGATTAGATAATTTAGGGAGCAGAGCCAAGATGGAGTCAGCAGAACAACCACACTGAAGAGCTCTCTCCAAATATTTCAAAAAACCTTAAAAATATGACTCTAACTAAATTGTTGAGAGACAGAACCCATAGAGAGATCCAGTAAGGCAATTCTCCAGCCCAAGGTGACCTGGAAAATAATGGGAAGGCTCTGTTCTATGGGGTTGGAGGAGGCAGCAGTGGCAGCAGATGGAATGAAGGAGCTTAAGCCTTCTGGAACAGCCCCAGGGCTTCTGGTCCCCGAGAGCCCCAGCTCTTGCAGCAGAAGGAGTTTCCTGACCTGCCACCCCAGGGAGCACCAAGTACAACTTGGAAGATCAGCAGGGAAACCTCTGCCAGAGCAAGCATGAAGCCCAGGGCAGTGAGACCCTCCTCAGTTGGCTGCAGCCCTCAGCACAGCCCAGATCCCATGAAATGAAATCAGGCCCACAGAGCTGCCCAGCAGGAGCTGCCCAGCACCTGCTGCCTGAGCACTCAGCCCACAGGAGGTAAGAGGGTGGGGGGAGACTGTCAAGGTCTGTCCACTGTCCCTGGGACAGGACTCTGGGGCTTTGACTATATTCAGACCCTGGTCCCAGTCTAGTCCCCCATAGAGCAGGGACCTTCCTCACAGTCTTGAGGCAGAGGGGTGTGCTTGTGGTCATCCACAGCCTAGGAGAGCAGGCAGGGACTCACATAAGATTTTGAAGGAACTGAGGTCCTTGCAGGGGTGGCCCAATAATACTCAGAAGCCCAGGAAGCACCCAAAAACCAGGACACAGGATGGGGAAGTGAGTAAACAGACCAAAAAAGACCCTGACCATAGACAGTCCATATAGGACCAAAACACACAATCATAAGATAACAAAGTCCAAGCTTCTGCATGTAAAGACTCCAAGAAATAAAAAATTTGGGCTCAGGCTATGACAGAACTCAAAAAAGATTTTGAAAATCAAGTAAGGGAGGTAGATGAAAAAATGGGAAAAGAAATGAGAGAAATGCAGGAAAAACATGAAAATGAAATCAGTAGCTTGGTCAAGGCAATCCCCCAAAATGCTGAAGAAAATAACATTAAAAAACAGTTTAGGTCAAATGGATAAAACAGTTAAAAAAATTAATAAGAAGAAGAATGCTTTAAAAAGCAAAACTGACCAGATGGAAAAGGAGATAAGAAAGCTCTCTGAGGAAAACAAATCCTTCAGATATGGAATGGAGCTAAAGGAAGCTGATGACTTTGAGAGGAAATCAAGACACAATAATTCAACAACAAAACAATGAAAAACTAGCAGAAAATATGAACTATCTTACTTTAAAAAATGATCTGGAAAACAAATCCAGAAGCGATAATTGAAAAATTATTGGGCTACCTGAAAGTCATGATCAGGAAAAGAGCCTTGATTTCATTTTTAAAGAATTTCCACAGGACAATTGCCCTCATATCCTAGAAGCAGAGGGTAAAATAGAAGTTGAGAGAAGCCACTGATCTCCTCCAGATAAAGAAAACAATCCATAGGAATATTACAGACAAGTTCCAGAACTCCCAATTCAAAGAGAAAATATTACAAGCAGCCAGAAGGACACAATTCAAATACAATGAAATACATAGATAACTCTAGCAATTTACTAACAGTTCTTCTGTACCAATTTATTTAAATGATCCACCACTCTATTTTTTATCAGTACCAAACAGTTCTGAAGATTGCTGCTTTAAAATATAATTTTGTTACATATCTTCCTTTGCATTTTTTTCATTAATTCCCTTGATATTCTTGACCTTTTATTCCTACAGATGGTTTTGTTACTAATTTTTTCTAACTTAATAAAGCAATTTTTGGATAGTTTGAATGGTATGGCACTGAAGAAATAATTTTATTTATTTAGAGCTTTCAAGTTTATTATATTAACTTGGCCCAACCATGAGCAATTGACATTTGTTCAATTATTTGGATCTGATCTTATTTGTATGAAAAGTGTTTTGAAATTCTTTTCACCAAATTTTGGAGTTTGTCTTAACAGTAAACTACCAAGAATTTTATGTCACCTACAACTTTCTTCTATCTTTTGCTGCTATGCTTTTATGGTACTATATTGAAATGCTAATGATTTATGTGAGGTTATTTTATATCCTGCAACTGTGTTAAAATTGCTAATTGTTTCAAGGAGTTTTTAGTTGATTTTCTAGAATTTTCTAAGTATAATATATTATCTACAAAAAGGGAGTTCTGTTTCTTCATTGTCTATTCTAATTCATTCAATTTCTTTTCTTCTCATTACTAATGCTAACATTTCTAATACAATAATAAATAATAGTAATGATAACTGTCATTTTTGTTTCACCTGTGATCTGATGTGAAACTTCTAGCTTATCCCCTATTACATACAATGCTTACTGAGGTTATAAAGACTGATATATTTTAAGGAAACTCCCTTTAATCCCATATTCTCTAGTATTTTTAATAGGAATGGGTGCTGAATTGTGTCAAAAAGTCTTTTCAAAATTCATTGAAATAATCATATGATTTGTTAGTTTCGTTATTGATATGGTCAATTATGCTGATAATTGTTCTAATGTCCAACCAACCCTGAATTTATAATATAAATCATACTTGATCATAGCATATTTCGGCACCATCATATTGATGTAATAGAAAGAATTTGGAAGAATCTTCTTCCTTCTTCACCTCTTTTTACAACGAATCTATATAGAATTGGAATTAATTTCCTGTAAATGTTTGATAGATTTCACTTGTGAATCCATCTGACCATGATGATTTTTCTTAGGGAGTTCTTTGAGAGCTTATTCAATTTCTCTTTCTAAAATGGGGTTTTTAAGTATTTAATTTCCTCTTCTATTTATCTAAGAATTTCATATTTTTGTAAATATCCATTTAATTTAGAGTATCAAATTTATTGGCATACAGTAGAGCAAAATAGCTCTGCACATTGTTGGTGAAGTCACCATTTCCATTTTTTGATATTGGTAATTTGGTTTTCTTCTATCTTTTTAAAATTAATTTAATCAAAAATGTATCTAACTTATTGGTGTTTTCATAAAACCAGCTCATAGTTTTATGTACTAGTTCAATTACAGCAAAGGGAAAGTTATGAATACTGTGGATAAATTCACTTACCTTGACACTTTACACATATAGATAATGAAGTAGCCACTAGCATTGCCAGAGCTAGCTCAGTATTTGGGGAGTTCCAAAAGAAAGTTTGGGAGAGAAGAGATATTAGACTATATATCAATTTGAAGGTATACAGTACAGTTGTGCTGACCTCAGTGTTATATATTTGTGAAACATGGATGGTCTACCAGTACCATACCAAGAAATTGAATCACTTCCATTTAAATTGTCTTAGAAAATTCTGAAGGTCATCTGGCAGAATATGATAACAGTCTCTGAGATCCATTCTTGTGCTAAACTGCCAAGCATTCAAACATTACTACAGGGCATAACTAAGATGGGATATCTATGTTATTTGAATGTCAGGTGTATGCTTGTAAAAAGACATTTTTACGTAGACTTCACACAGAGCAGGTATTAAGAGGAAGGGTCAGAAGAAATAATACCAGGACATCCCAAATGTTTCTCTTAAGAACTTTGGAACTGATTGTGACACATGAGATACTGGCACAGCGGTATAGCCAACAGCATGCCCTCATCAGAGAGGTTGCTGGGATGTATGAGCAAGACAAAATGGAAACAGCTCAAAGGAAATTTGAGATATATAAGTTTACAGTAAACACTCCAGCTGTTCACATGAACTATTTGTGCCCAGCTGTGACAGATAATTCTGAGCTGATATTTATCTTATTCACCACAGTTGGACACAATATGATATCATTCTGGTCTTCTTAATAACAAAGCTACAAGGAGTAGCCAATAGTTTCCTTATTTTTTGATTTTATTAAAATCTCGTTTAATTTTCATAATTTCTAATTTGTTATGTAAAAATGGGATTTATAATTTTTTCTTTTATTTAAGATTTTTTTAGTTAATTTATTACTTATCTTTCTATTTTATTAATGTAAGCATTTACAGATATAAAATTTCCCTAACTACTGCTTTGACTGTACCCCATAAATTTTTATATGTTGTCTCAAAATTGTCATTGCCTTGAACAACCATTTCTATGATTTGCATTCTAATGCACTCTTTATTTATGTGTTTATTTATTTATTGTAAGGCAATGAGATGAGTTAAAATGACTTTTCCAAGTTCATACAACTAGGTAATCATTAAGTGACTGAATTCAGGTCCTCCTAACTTAGGGTCAGTGCTCTATCCACTGTACCACCTAACTGTCCCCCTTTGTTGTTCTCATTATTCAAAATTAGGTTGTTTAGTTTCCAATTAACTTTAGATCATCTTTCCAGAGTCCTTTAATTGCACATGATTTTTCTTGCATCATGGTCTGAAAACAATGCATTTAATATTCCTGCCTCCACATTTGATTGTGAGGTGTTTATGCTTTTATACATGGTCAATTTTTATATAGGTATGATGTAATACTGAGAAAAAAAGGTACATTCCTCCTTCAGAGGTCTATCATATCTAACTTTTCTAAAATTCTATTTACCTACTTAATTTCTTTCTTGTTTATTTTGTTGTTAAATTTATTTAATATTGAGAGAGGGAAGTTGAGATTCCCCACGAGTATAGTTTTGCTATGTCTTTGTGTAATTCATTTAACTTCTCCTCTAAGAAAATGGATGCTATACCACTAGGTTCATATATGTTTAGTATCAAAATTACTTCATAAATGGTACCTTTTAGAAAGATGTAGTTTCCTTCCTCATCCCTTTTAATGAGATTTTTTTTTGCTTTTGCTTTGTCTGAGAAAAGGATTGCTATTCCCTGTTTTTTAAAGCTCAGTTGAAGCATAATGCATTCTCCTCCAGCTGTTTACATTTACTCTGAGTGTATCTCTCTGCTTCAGTTGGGTTTCTTATAAACAACAAATTGTAGAAATCTGATTTGTAATTCACTCTGCTATTCACTTTTGTTTTAGAGGAGAGTTCATCTCATTCACATTCACAGTTATGATTACTAACTCTCTATTACTCCCTATCATATCTCTCCTCTGTTTGTACTTGTTTTTTCTCCTTTCATCCTATACCTCATCAGTGTTCCTACCTAGTATAAATCCTACTTGATCATGGTGTATTATCCTAGTAATAACTTGTAATTTCTTTGCTAAAATTTTCTTTAAGATTTTTACATCATTGTTCATTAGAGAGAGTGATCTATAATGTTCTTTGTTTTGGCTCTTCCTGGTTTAGGTATAAGCACTATATTGGTGTCACAAAAGGTATTTGGCAAAAGGCATCCTTTAGTTATCTTTTCAAAGGGTTTATAAAGAATTGGGAGTCTTTGTTTCTTAAATGTTTGGTAGAATTCACTTGTAACACAGCTGGACTTGAAGACTTTTTCCTTAGGTAGTTTAATGATGATTTCTTTAATTTCTTTTTTTTTTCTGGAATGGAGTTATTGAAGTACTTTAATTCCTCTTCTATTAATCTGGGTAGTTTACATTTTTGCAAATATTCCTCTATTTCACTCAGATTATCAAATTCCTTGGTATAGAGTTGGATAAAATAGCTCTGAATTATCTCTTTAATTTCCTTTTCATTGATGATAAATGAACTTTTTTTCATTTTTGATACTGTAATTTAGAATTCTTTATTTTTAATTAGATTAATCAAAGTTTTTATCTGTTTTACATATTTTTTCATAAAAGCACCTCAGTTTTATTAGATCAATAGTTTATTGCTTTCAATTTTATTAATCTCTCCTTTGATTTTCAGAATTTCTAATTTGGTACTTAATTGCAGTTATTTCATTTCCTCTTTTTCTAGTTTTTTTGGTAGCATGCCCAATTTATTGTTTTCTTCTTTCTTTATATCAATCATATAAGCAATTAGAGATATAAAATGTCCCTTAAAAACTGTTTTGGCTGCATCCCATAAATTTTAGTTTGATTTCTCATTGTTGTCATTTACTTGAATGAAATGGTTGAATATTCTTTAATCATTCTTTAATAATAGGTCATTTGATCTCCAGTTAATTTTTGATTTATCTTTTCATGGACCTTTATTATTTGTTATTTGTATTGCCTCATGATCTGAAAAGCATACATTTAGTAGTTCTACCTTTCTTCATTTGATTATAAGATTTTTTTGCTCTAATACACAGTCAATTGTAGTATAGGGCCATGTACTGCAGAGAGAAAAAAAAAACTGTATTCTTTTCTATCTCCTATCAGATTTCTCCAAAGGTCTGTCATATCCAAGTTTTCTAAAATTTTATTCCCCTTCTTAATTACTTTCTCATTTATATTGTGATTAGATTTATTTCTTCTGAGAGAGGGAGGTTGGGGTCCCTCACTATAATAGTGTTGCTGTCTATGTATCCTTGTAATTAGTTTAGCTTCTCCTCTAAGAATCTGGATGTGATACCCCTTGGGGCATATATGTTTAATTATGCTATAACTTCATTCACTATGATGCCTTTTAAGAAGATGTAGTTTCCTTCCTTAGCCCTCTTAATGAGATCTATTTTTGTGCCACTATCCTTGATTTCTTTTTTTTTTTACCTGTGCTGAAGCATAATAAATTTTGCTCCAGGCTTTTATCCTTTTCCATGTGTGTATCTCTCTGCATCAAATGTGTTTCTTGTGAACAACATATTGTAGGATTCTGGTTTTTAATCCATTCTCTCTGCTTCCAATTTATGGGAGAATTCATTCCATTCACATTTCAGTTAAGATTGCTAGTTGATTATTTCTCTCCATTCTATCTTTCCTCATTTATATATTTTTTACTTTCATCTTATGCTTTCTCACCAATTTTGTTTCCTTTCCCTTTTAGTTTTTTCTTTTCAATTTTAACTTTATCTTTACTTATGCTTTTACTTTGCCTTTCCTTTTATCAGTCCCTTCTTTCCCTTTCTTTCCCTCCCCCCCACCCTGGATGGTAGGATAGATTTTTTTAAACCAAATGGGAAATTTATGTTATTTTCTCCCTGGACAAATCTATTAAGAGTAAGAGTCACTCAGTGTTCACCCTCCCTTCCTTCCCTCTACTATAAAAGGTCTTTGTGATTCTTCACCTGGTGTTATTTATCCACTAATTCTTAGTCTTCTCCTCTTATGCCATCATTGTTTCAACACTGTCTTCTACCTACAAACCCTCTTTCAAATTATACTTCTTTTATCTGTCGGGATAGAAGTACTTTTCTCAAATCAATTGACTGAGCGATTGATAAAAAAAATTACTTCACAGTAAAAAAGTACAATCCTCTCTTTAGAAATATACTTCTCAATAGTCATAAATCACATCAAATTATAATTGAATTACACTGGCCTCTCTTTTCAAGTGCCCTTCATGGACACACAATTCTCATGAACTAAAGCATCATGCAAAACGAAATCATTTCATGAACCATTTATATTTCCCCCCCTCAACACACACTCCCTTCAATTGTAGCCAAAGCATCAAGCAAAGCAAAATCACTTCATGATATTTTCATGTTCATTACCTTTAAGTGCACTCTGTCTTTCCATCTCTATAGGACTCCAACCATAGGCCTACATTCCTCGCCAACCAAAGTATAGGGTCTGCTCTCTCCCTCTGTTCCTTGTTAACTAAAGAATTGATTAAAGGAAGGTCACTTCTTAATCTATTTTTGTTCAGTCCTTCTAGGTACACTCCCACCCTCTGTCCCTATTGTACTACAACCCACCTCATCTAATGTATCTAGTAAATTAAATTAATTTTTGACTTAATTATGTACAGCACATCTAAGTACTCTCCTCTCTGTCTCTAGAGGAAATACCACCCCCATAATCAACATCTTTCAGGTCTCATTTATAACCATGTATTCTAAGGACAGTCCCTTCAACTATATTCAATTCTTTAATTACCTTGAGAAACACAATTCTGATGATTTACAAGTGTTATCTGCTCTTGTAGGAATATAGACATTTTAATGTTCTTGACTAGTATTTTTTTCCCTTTCCATTTATCTTTTTATGCATCTCTTAAGGCTTATATTTTAATATTTTGGAAGTTCTCTATTTCTTTGAAAATCCATTGTTTCCTTTGACAGAATATGCTGAATTTTGCAGGGTAGTTAATTCTTGATTGTAATCCAATTTCCAGACCTTTTTCTCATTTATTGTTGAAGTTTTTAAATCCTGTGTAATTCTGATATGGCCTCCTTTGTATTTAAATTGCTTTGTTTTTGGCTGCTTATATTACTTTCTCCTTTATTTAAGATTTCTGCAATTTGACTAAGATACTTCTTAGAGGTTTTATTCTAGGACCTCTTTCTAGATGTGTACTGTGAATGCTTCCAAGGACTATTTTGTCTTCTTGATCTAGTATATTAAGACAGTTTTCCATGAAAATTTCCTGGCAGATATTAGCCAGGCTCTTTTTTTGATCTAGATTTTGATCTAGGTATACCAGCAATTCATACATCATCATCTCTCCTGGATGTATTTTTCAAGTCATTTATTGTTTATTTTTTTCCTAAAAAGATACTTTACATTTTATTCAATTTTTCCAGTCCTTTGCTTTTGTATGATGGAATCTTGGTGTCTCATAGAGTAATAAATTTCTATTTGTCCAATCATAATTTTAAGTGTTTAATTTTCTTAGGTTAGCTTTTGTGTTTCCTTTTATAGTTGGTTAATTTTTTTTTGATAAGTTGCATTTCTTTTCCAGCTGGTCAATTTCATTTCTTGATGAGTTACATTTTTCCACTTAGTTATTTTTACTTTTTAAAGGAATTGATTCCTTTGATCAATTTTTCATAATTCTCCTGCATTACTTATATTTCTTTTTTCCCATTTTTCTTTTCTTCTTCGGTTTTAAAAATATTGTTAAACTATTCCATGAGATTTTGGATTGAGTCCAATTCATAAACATTTTTGAGACTTTTCATGTAGGTAATTTGTCACACTGCTTTCTTCTTTTGAGATGAAATGTTTATCATCTCTATCTGAATAGTAGCTTTCTAGGGTTAGTGCTCCTTTGGTTTTTTGCACATTTTGATGCATGACCTTATAGCCGCTGCTTGAGTTTGATTATTGCCTCTGAAGAATCATACTTTTGACCCAGGACTGCAGGTGTAAAAGAAAATAGAGTTATATTAAAAGAAGTTATAACACATAAGAAAGTGATAGTAAAGTTAAGAAGAGTTTAAGGAAAAGAACATGTGGATTGCTAATTAATCTTGGCAGGTCAGGTCAGCTCACAGGCTAAGATGAAGTCTGGAGAGGAAGAGAGAGAGAGAGAGAGAGAGAGAGAGAGAGGAGAGAGAGAGAGAGAGAGAGAGAGAAAGGGCAGGCAATAATGAGGTTTAGGCTAACCAGGCCACATGATGAAGCCCATGGAGCTCCACATGGTTTAAGGAAGACCCAGAGGAATGTCCATCCTTCTGGATGGAAGGCCTGAAGAAGCAAGAAGGGTTGAAGGAGTAGAACTTGCTATTAAATATGCCTTCAGTTTAGGCTGGACAGAGGGTGATGCTTGGGCTGTGGTCTTTCACCCTTGGAGCAGGTAGCTTCCAATGGCAATCTACATGCTGGTCCTTCCTGTCTCAAGGTACTTGATGTCCAATTTTTTTTTAAAGAAAGATTTTATTTATTTTGAGTTTTACAAATTTTCTCCTATTCTTGCTTCCTTCCCCCTACCCCCCCAAAAGGCATTATGTTAGTGTTTACATTGGTTCCATGTTATACATTGATCTCACTTGAATGTGAGGGCAGAGAAATCATATCCTTAAGGAAGAAAAATAAAGTATGATATAGTAAAATTACATAATAATATAACTTTTCCCCCCTAATTTGATGGTAATAGTGTTTGGTCTTTGTTCAAAGTCCATAATTCTTTCTCTGGATACAGATGGTATTCTCCACCACAGATGGCCCAAAATTGTCTCTGGTTGTTGCCCTGAAGGGATGAGCAAGTCCAACAACATTGATCATCACTCCCATGTTGCAGTTATGCACAGTGTTATTTTGATTCTGCTCATCTCACTCAGCATCACTTCATGCATATCTTTCCAGGCTTCCCTGAATTATCATCCCTCCTGTTTTCTAATAGAACAATAGTGTTCCATGACATACATATACCACAGTTTGTTAAACCATTCCCCAGTTGAAGGGCATTCACTCAATTTCTAATGTTTTGCCACCACAAACAGGGCTGAAATAAATATATTTGTACAAGAGATGGTTTTACGCTTTTTCATCATCTCTTCAAGGTATAGATAGACCCAGTAGTGCTGTTGCTGGGTCAAAGTGTATGCACAATTTTGTTGCCCTTTGGACATAATCCCAAATTGCTCTCCAGAAAGTTTGAATGAGTTCACAGCTCCACCAACAATGTATTGGTGTCCCAGATTTCCCTCATCCCTTCCAACATTAATGATTGTCCTTTCTGGTCATATTGGTCAGTCTGAGGGGTGTGAGGTGGTATCTCAGAAATGCTTTAATTTTCATTTCTCTATTAAGTAGTAATTTAAGAGCAATTTTTCACATGACTATGGATTGCTTTGATCTCCTCATCTGTACATTGCCTTTGCATATCCTTAGACCATTTGTCAACTGGGAAATGGCTTATTTTCTTTGAAAATTTTAATCAATTCACTGTATACTTTAGAAATGAGTCCTTTGTCAGAAATACCAGTTGCAAAAATTGTTTCCCAATTTACTACATTTCTTTTAATCTTGGTTGCAGTGAGTTTATCTCTGCAAAAGCTTTTTAATTTAAGGTAACAAAAATTATCTAGTTTGTTTTGAATAATATTCTCTATCTCCTCCTTGGACATAAACAGTTTCCCTTTCCATAGATCTGACAGGTAAACTAGTCCTTGATTTTCTAATTTGCTTATAATATTTTCTTTTATGTCTAAATCCTGTAACTATTTGGATCCTATCTTGGTATAGGGTGTGAGGTGATGGTTTAATCTAAGTTTTGTCCATACAAACTTCCAAATTTCCCAACAGTTTTTATCAAAGAGAGAGTTTTTATCCCAACAACTGGACTTTTTGAGTTTATCAAACAGCAGGTTACTATAATCATTTCTTGATATTGCACCTAGTCTATTCCACTGATCCATGACTATTTCTTAGCCAATACCAGAGAGTTTTGAGAACTGATGCTTTATAATATAATTGTAGATCTGGTAAGGCTAAACTGCCTTCTTTTGTACTTTTTTTTCATTGAATCCATGGAAATTCTTGACTTTATTTTTATCCATATAAATTTACTTATAGCTTTTTCTAACTCATTAAAATAATTTTATGGATTTTTGATTGGTAGAGTGCTAAACAATTAGCTTAGTTCTGGTAGAATTGTCATTTTTATTATATCAGCTCGATCTTTCTATGAACAGTTGGTGTTTTCCCAGTTATGTAAATTTGATTTTATTTGGGTGAGAAGAGCTTTGTAATTGTTTTCAAAAAGTTTTTGAGTCTGCCTTGGCAGGTAGACTCCCAGGTATTTTATATTGTCTGAGGTTACTTTGAATGGAATTTCTCTTTCTAGCTCTTTCTGCTTTATCTTGCAAGTCAAATATAGAAGTGTTGAGGATTTATGGGGGTTTATTTTATATCCTGCTACTTTGCTAAAGTTGCTAATTATTTCTAGTAGTTTTTTAGATGATTTTTTGGGATTCTCTAGGTATACCATCATGTTGTCTACAAAGAGTGAGAGTTTTGTCTCCTCCTTCCCTATTCTTATTCCTTCAATTTCTTTTTTGTTCTCTTATTGCTGAGGCTAACAATTTTAATATGATATTGAATAATAATGGTGATAATGGTCATCCTTGTTTCACCCATGATTTTATTTGGAATGCCTCAAGCTAATCTCTGTTGTGTATAATGTTTGTTGATGCTTTCAGATAGATACTGCTTATTATTCTAAGGAACAAAACATTTATTCCTACACTCTCTAGTGATTTTAATAGGAATGGGTGTTGTATTTTGTCAAAAGCTTTTTCAACATCTATTGATATGATCATATGATTTATGATAGGTATGGTATTGGTATAATTAATTATACTAATGGTTTTCATAATATTGAACCAACCCTGCAATCCTGGCATAAATTCTACTTGATCATAATGTGTTATCCCAGGGATAACTTGTTGTGATCATTTCCCTAAGATTTTGTTTAAGATTTTTGCATCTATATTCACGAGGGAGATAGGTCTATAATTTTCTTTCTCTGTTTTAACTCTTCATGGTTTAGGATCAGCATTTTATTGGTGTCATAGAAAGAGCTAGAGTTCCATCTTCACCTATTTTTCCAAAGAATTTATATAGAATTGGAACCAATTGTTCCTTAAATGTTTGTTAGAAGTTGTTTGTGAATCCATCTGGCCCTGGAGATTTTTTCTTAGGGAGTTCAATAATGGTTTGTTGAATTTCTTTTTCTGAGATAGAGTTATTTAGGTTTTTAGTTTCCTCTTCATTTAATCTAGTCAAATTATATTTTTGTAAATATTCATCCATTTCACTTAGATTGTCAAATTTATTGGCATAGAGTTGGGTAAAATAATTCTGAATTTTTACTTTAATTTCTTTCTCATTGGTGTTAAGTTCACCTTTTTCATTTGTGATACTAGCAATTCGGTTTTCTTCTTTCTTTTTTTTAAAACAAATTGACCAAGGGTTTATCAATTTTATTGGTTTTTTTCATAAAACCAGCTCTTGTTTTTATTTATTAGTTCAATAATTTTCTTCCTTTCAATTTTATTAATTTCTCTTTAATTTATAGAATTTCTAATTTGGTATTTAATTGGAGTTTTTTAACTTGTTCTTTCTCTAATTTTTTACTTGCATATTTAGATCATTGATTTCCTCTTTCTCTAATTTATTAATGTAAGCATTTAAAGATATAATATAGCCCCTGACAGTTGCCTTAAGTGTATTCCATAGGTTCTGGTTTGTTGTGTTATTTTTCTCATTATCTAGGATAAAATAATTTTTTTCTATAATTTGTTACTTGATCCATTCATTCCTTAAAATGAGGTTATTTAATTTCTAATTAGGTCTGGGTTTATATCTTTCTGGGTCTATAACTCCCTGGTTCAATACTGCATATAATTTTTATTGCATTATGATCTGAGAAATATGCATTCACTATTTCTGCCTTTCTGCAATTGATCATTAGATTTTTATGTCCCAGAACATGGTTGATTTTTTTTGTAAGGTCCAAGAACTACAGAAAAAAAGTATATTCCTTCCAATTCCCATTCAGTTTCCTCCTTAGGTCTATCTTATCTACATTTTCTAACAATCTATTTACCTCCTTAACTTCCTTCTTGTTTAATTTATGATTTGATTTATCTAAATCTGAAAACAGGAGGTTGAGTTCTCCCACTAGTAGAGTTTTGCTCTCTATGTCTTTCTGTAGCTCTTTCAACTTCTCCTCTGAGAATCTGGATGCTGTCCCATTGGATGCATACACATTTAGTATTGAAATTACTTTATTGTCCATGGTACCTTATAGGAGGATATAGTTTCCTTCCTTATCTCTTTTAACACTATCTTTTTTTTGCAGCTGTTTTGTCTGAGATAAGGATTTTATTTTTTTTTTTTATTTTTTTAATTTTTATTTTTTTTAGGTTTTTACAAGGCAAATGGGGTTAAGTGGCTTGCCCAAGGCCATACAGATAGGTAATTATTAAGTGACCAGATTTGAACACAGGTACTCCTGACTCCAGACCTGGTGCTTTATCCACTGTGCCACCTAGCTTCCCTGAGATAAGGATTGCTACCCCTGCTTTTTTCACTTCAGCTAAAGCAAAATATATTTTGCTTCAACTTTTTATGTTTACTGTATATGTATCTCTCTGTTTCAAATGAGTTTCTTGGAAGCAGCATATTGTAGGATTCTAGTTTTCAATCCAGTCTGCTATCTGCTCACATTTTAAGGGAGAGGTCATCCCATTCACATTCAAAGTTATAATTACCAACTCTTTATTGCCATTCATGCTATCTTCCTTCTGTTTATATTTTCCCCCTTTTTTCCCTTTATCTATATTCCCCAGTGTTTTGTTTCTGAATACCACCACCTTCAGTGTGTTTGCCCTCTTATACCAACCCCCTCCCCCTTTTCTGCTTCCCCTTTTCCTGTTCTTCCATTCCATTTCTTCTGTTAATTTCCCTTTTTCTCCCCCTTCCCTGTCCAACTTCCTCTTTTCCACTTTTAATGCTTGAAAGGTAAGATAAGATTCTGAACTTGATTAAATGTGTCTAAGTTAACTTTAAGCCAAGTCTGATGAGATGACTATTCAGGTGGCTCTCATCCCTTCCCTTCTTCCCCTCAATTACAATAAATAGGGATTTTGTACCTCTTGATGTAATGAGATTTACCCCATTCAGTCTCCCTCCAACCTCCCTTTTCTTTACTGCCGTCCTTTTTAAGGAGGTGTTGTTTTGAAATCATTCTATCTGAGTCACAGAAAAGTTATGAGTGTCCATCACTTCTGGCTATGTATATTCTCTCTAATAGAGTTACAATTCTCAAGAGTTATAAGAATCTTTCTCCCAAGTGAGTATATAGGCAGTTTCTTCTTATTGTATAACTGGGTTTTTTTTACCTTTTCATGTGTCTCTTGTGCCTCCTGTTTGATGTCCAGATTTTCTATTTAGCTCTGGTCTTTTCATAAGGAAACATTGGATGTCTTCCATTTCCTTAAATATCCATCTTTTTTCCCCTGGAAGAGGAGGCTCAGCTTTGATGGGTAGTGAATTCTTGGTTGTATACCAAGCTCCCTTGCTCTTCAGAATATCTTATTCCAGACCCTTCCATCCCTTAAAATTGCTGCAGCCAGTTCCTGAGTAATCCTTACTGTGGCTCCTTGGTATTTAATTCTTTTTTTTTTCTTTCTGACTGCTTGTAGGACTTTTTCTTTTATTTGATAGTCCTGGAATTTGGCCACAACATTCCTTGGTGTTTTCATTTTAGGATCTCTTTCCAGATTGGATCAGTGTATTCTTTCTTTAATATTTTGGCCTCTGGTTCCATGATATAGGGCAATTTTCTATCACTACATCCTGTAATATTAGGTCCAGGCTTTTTTTTTCTCTTCAATATTTTCATGAAGGCTGATAATTCTCAGGTTCTCTCATCTTGCTCTGTTCTCAAGGTCAGTGGTTTTGGTGATGAGGTATTTTACATTTTTTTTCTACTTTTTTAGATCTTTTGATTTTGTTTAACACAACCTTTTTGACTCATGAAGTCATTAGGTTCCACCAATTCCATTCTTTTATTTAGAGATGAAGATTTGTTTTATCTTTATCTTTTTACCCAAATGTAGTTTTGATAGAATCATTTCCTTTTTGCATTTGCCCAATTGAGGATTTGAGAGAGTTATTCTCATTTTGTTTTTGTCCAATTGTATTTTTTCTAGGTTTCATTTTCTTGTTGCATACTGTTAATTTGCTCTTGCAATGTGTTCATTTTCTCTTGAGTTTCTTTTCGCAATTTTTCCAATTGATTTTTAAACTCCTTCCTGATTTCTTCAAGGAAGTGTTTCTGGGCTGGAGACCAATTCATATTCTCCTCAGCAGTGCTAGATATCTCTGGGTTAGAATCTGTCCATTCTATGTATTTCTCCATGAGCTCCCCTTTTCTCTGGCTTTTTCATCTTGTGTTGGGGGGGGCGGGCTCTCAGAGGTTTGCTTTTGACAATCCAAGAGGCTTTGTTCACTTGGCTTAGTAATTCCAGGGGCCAGCCATTTGGGGGTGCTGGTTGCTTTCTCTGGAGTGAGGTCCTCAGCAGCAGGATCTGAGCTGACCTTGAACACTAGACTGGGTCCTAGGGGAGGGAGTTAATCTCTTTCTGTTGAGTGAACTCTGTTGCCCTGAGGGGGTGGGGGTGGGGGTATTTATTGTTTGTTCTTGGCAAAGGGTTCTGCTGAAGGTAGGGAGCTCAGGTCCCCACCCCAGCTGGGTGTTCTCTGGGTATCCTCTGAGACTTTGTGCTGGAACTCACCCTCTTGTAGCTCCTCTCCTCCTGGACAAATACTCTGCAGCTAAAGTTCGTTCTCACACCCACCATTCACCTAAGTCTCTATGGCTGAGACTGTCCCTCTGGCTTTCCCCAGCTGCCGTCACCATGCTGATTCTCTGCTCTCATCTCCCAGTTCACCCGTGGTCCCCTAAAACAGACCATCTTGGTAGGAGTTCTTCTCCTAACTTCTTTCTGGGTTTTGTTGATCGAATTTCCGTTAAGAGGTTTCTCTCATGTTATTTCTGAGGGGAAAGACAGTACCTGTCTTATCTCTGCCATCTTGGCCCTTTAATGATGTCCAATTTTAGCACATCATTTCCTGCCTACAAGTGTTCAGGCCAAGGTCATGTGAAGGAGGAAATGGGGGATAAGATACAAACAACAGGGTCAAGAGGAGACAGGATACAATCAACAATGTCCCAGGGAGGCAGAATCTCATGAACCTCCACCCATTTTACAGATTTTGTTTCTGCTAATTCACAATTCTCTACATCAAGCTCTGCTCTGGGAGAATAGGGATTAGAGGATTAAGGATGAGGTCCTGTCCCTGATTTACTGATTACCAAGATGTTTTCTATGCAATCCAAGCATTGCCTATATAGAAGTTTGTTTCCTCCTTTATGTCCAGGCTTTGCCTGTGCAGTGGTTTGTTCCCTACTTAGTTCTATTTGTTTCTCCAGTATTCCCAAGGCTCAGATTTTATCTGGGGCCCCAACACAACTAACCTGTTTCTATCTGAGCTAGGACCTAGGGTGCTATCTAGCTTCTGGGGCTTGGGTTACTGTACAGTGGCCAGAATCTAAGTTGTTGTGTAGCTAAAAGACTCCTACTGGCTTTCCCACCCTCTGGTCTAACTGGTCTCCTTTTCCCTGAAAAAGTCAGACTTTCACTGAAGATGTGTGTGTAGAGGCTTTATTTAACATTGTATAGAGAGAAGCTCTGGTATCATCTTTCATGCCACCATCCTTGCTCCACCCAGCAAGTCCATTTGGGGTTTTTGTAAAGATACTTGTGTAGCTTGATTATTTTACAGATAAGGAACCAAGGGTTAAATAATTTGCCTAGTTTCATACAATTAATAAATATCTGAAGATAGATTTACACTTAGGAAGATTTTTTTTTGACTCCAGGTCTGGCACTCCATCCACTGTGCTTCTTATCTGTTCTGGTTAACATGAACGGAGGTTAGTGCTACGGTAATTGCATTTATAGGTGAGGAAACTAAGACAGATAGAGGGTAGATGACTTGCCTAGGATCACATAACATTGCTTGTGGTCAGATTTGAACACATGACTTCCAGACTCCAGGTCCAGAGTTCTATCTGCTGTGTCATTACGATGTTCAACAGAGCATGTACACAGCTCCATATGTAGAATTCATGGCAGGACAAGGACATGGGTTATCTAACCTGTGAGACCATGGATGAATCATAATTTACATCATTAAAAGAAATATTCATATCCATGAAGTTACTAAACCACTTAAACATCAAAGCACCCCTAGTGCCTTGCTTATATTCTACTTTGGACATTTAATAAATATTTACTGAACTGTTAGAATTTCTATTGACCAGCTGGACCAGGAGGGTAGAGATGTAGAAAATTCTGTGAAAGGTCCAGTGGTCTTTATCCTTCTAACAAAGCAGATGAGTTTTGTTTTTTGTGGATTTTTTTTTCTATCCTAGATTTCCATACAATGTTTGAAAGAAAAATCAGTAAAAAGCAGAGAATTAATATCATGATATTTTTATCACTTTGACCTTTAAAACTTTCTCACTCTCTACCCCTTCAATATTCTCTAAAGAAAAAAAGTGAATTTTCTAAAAGAGTTCATATTGCAGTCACTAAATTTGCTCCTGCTCCCTTCCTCAGACATTAATGTCATTGTATTCCTCTGTCACCTCTGCTAGTCTCTGAGATGCCATTTCTGAACCCACTGTATTTTGGAGTCAGGCTTTCGAAGAAAACAGACAAGGTAGCCTGATGTATCAGTGACATTTGGTCCACTGTAAATTAGCTTGTCTTTAAGGCTGCAGAAATTACTCTGAAAGAAAGTTGCTTAAAGTTCATTTTTGATTACAGTGATAGAAGCTACAGTAGTTAGAGGCTTCAGCAGCTGATGTAAAGGAAAGGAGAAAGACTGTCATCAGCCCTAGGTAAT
Source organism: Macrotis lagotis (assembly GCF_037893015.1). Taxonomy (NCBI): domain Eukaryota; kingdom Metazoa; phylum Chordata; class Mammalia; order Peramelemorphia; family Peramelidae; genus Macrotis; species Macrotis lagotis. The sequence goes on from NC_133658.1 coordinate 891,931,485, forward strand.
AGACAGTTTCAGATCCAGGAAAAGAAAAATGCTTCTCATTTACCAACCCCAATAATTCAATTTTGTAAGCTAGGAAAGGGCCTCCCAATAAAGGAATCAATGAGTGAAAATTGTTTATAAATACTTAATAAGTACCTAGCACTATGCTAAGTGCTATGGATACAAATATAAAAAAGAGAAAATGTGCATTCTACCTTTCTATTGTGGGAGAGACAGAATATTGAAAGGAACAGTAGTCAAGGCAGGGAATTACAATCTCAGAAGTTACTAAAGATGGTAAGTGAAACAATAGGGCAATCAACTGACATGCCATTTCTAGAAGCAATGGTGATGTCATATCAATTACAGTTCTCAGAGTAAAAAGTAAAAAAAATGTGGTGAAGGAAGAAAATGACCTGGGAAAGATGAGATTGCATTTTCCCAGGAAATGCCAAGTTGAAAAGGGTCTGTCACTGTATTCTCTAATGAACATTTATGCCTTCATGAATGAATAAAAAATCCTGTATATACTTACTTATTTACTATCAATCACTTATCCCTGGTTACCTTGCATCCAGGACCATCTGCTATCATCTTGATTCTGGGCCCACAGGACTTAGGTGGCTCTGGAAGAGAAAGTGAGGCTGGTGACTTAACACAACTCTCCTCACTCAAATCCAACTCATGTACTTGTGATGACATCCCTTTAAGAAATATGAAGGTCAAACTTCATTTTATATTTTATGTAAAAAAATATACATATCAATTTCTTCTTTTATGCTTTATATGCTACATATTTATCTATATATATTATAAACCTACTGTGTGTCAATCACTGTGCTAAGCATAACAAAGTAAGATGGTTCTTACTTTCAAGGAGTGCAAAAGGTCATATTTAAGCTTGCAGGATTCCTTACAGTGTCACCTAAATATTTTGTGAAAGACTCTTCATTTTATGGTGGGGTTGGGGTTTGAAGTCCCCTTTTCAAAACTCAATAATGAGGGGACGGAGCCAAAATGATGGCATGAGAATAGTCTTTCCTAGGAGGTCTCTCCAAATTATTCCAAAAACCTTATAATTATGCTCTACCTAAATTTTCAAGAGACAACCCACAGAAAGATCCAGTAAGGCAATTCTCCAGTCCAAGGTAACCTGGAAGATCTTGCAAATGCTCTGTTTCATGGGGGTGGAGGGAGCAGCAGGCCAGACAGGAATATTGCCAGCGTGAAGGAGCTCCATTCTTCCAGGAATAGGCCATGGGGGCAGGTCCTAGGGAGTACCAACTCCCAGCAACAGAAGCAGTTTCCTGACCTGCAAAGGGAACACCAAATGCAACTTTCAAGATAAGCATGGAACCATTGCCAGAGCTAGTGCAAAGCCCAGGCCAGCGTGGCCCTCCTCAGTGTTGCCATGGCCCTCAGCCCAGCCCAGACTTCAGCAGGGAGCTGACCCACAGCTGCCTCCAGAGTGAGTGCTCAGGTCATGGAAGGTAAGGGAGTGGAAGGAAACTAGTGAGGTCTAACCTCTGGCCCTAGCACAGCACTCAAGGGCTTTGTCCATATTCAAACCCTGATTGCAGTCTGCACCCACCCCCCCATTGCCATAGAGCATGGACCCTCCTCCCACTTCCAGGGTAGAGGACAGCGTCTGTCCACAGACCAAAGCACAAACCAAGAGGGCATTAAGAGCCCCTCTTAAGACCTTGAAGGAACTGAAGTCTTTGCAAAAAGTGTCCCAATAATACTCGAAAGTTCAGGAAACACCCCCAAACTAGGTAAAGGCTTGGGAAATGAATAAACAGAAAAAATGAACCTGACCATAGACTATTACTTTGGCCCCATGGAGGAACAAAATATATTCTATGAAGATGAAAAAATCCAAACTCCTGCATCTAAATCCTCCTAGGAATATAGAAGTTGGGCTCAGGTTATTTCAGAGCTGAAAAAAGATTATGAAAATCAAATAAGGGAGGTAGAGGAAAACATTGGGAAAAAGCAATGAGGGAGATGCATGAAAACCATGAAACCCAAATCAACAGCTTATACAAGGAGATGCAAAAATATGCTAAAGAAAATAACATTAAAAACTAGTTTAAGTCAAATGGGGGAAAAAACAGTTCAAAAAGTTAATGAGGAGAAAAATACCTGAAAAAGCAGAATTGTCCAGATGGAAAAAAGGAGATAAGAAAGTTCTCTGAAGAAAACAAATCCTTCAAATGTAGAAGTGAGCTAAAGGAAGCTGGTAACTTTGTGAAGAATGAAGACACAATAAAACAATATCAAAAGAATGAAAACCTAGAAGAAAACATGAAATATCTCATGGAAAAAACAATGGATCCAGAAAACAGAAACAGGAGAGACAATTTAAAAATTATTGGACTTCTATGATCAGGACAAGAGCCTTGACTTCATTTTTAATGAATTTCTGCAGGAAAATTGTCCTGATATTCTAGAAGCAGAGGGCAAAATAGAAATAGAGAATCCACCAATCTCCTCCAGAAAGAGATCCAAAATGAAAAAAGAAAGAAAGAAAGAAAGAAAGAAAGAAAGAAAGAAAGAAAAGAAAGAAAGAAAGAAAGAAAGAAAGAAAGAAAGAAAGAAAGGAAGGAAGGAAGGAAGGAAGGAAGGAAGGAAGGAAGAAAGAAAGAAAGGAAAGAACCTCCAGACATATTATAGCCAAGTTTCAGAACTTCCAAGTCAAAAAAATATTACAACCAGCCTGAAGAAAACAATTCAAACATCATGGATCTGCAGTCAGGATGACACAGGATTTAGCAATATTCACAATAAGGGCTCATAGGGCTTGGAATATAATATTCTGAAAGGCAAAGAAACTTAGAATGCATCTGAGAATCATCTACCCAGCAAAACCAAACATCCTCTTCCAGGGGAGGAGATGGACTTTCAATGAAACAGGAAAATTTCAAATGTTCCTTTTGAAGCAGGCAGAGCTGAACAGCAATTTTGATCTTTAATACAGGACTCGGGTGAAGCATAGAGAGGTAGGATGAGAAGGGTAAATTATGAGGGATTTAATGATGATGAATTGCATGTATTCCTGCATGGGAAGATGATACTGATAATATTAATATACATCTTCTTATTTAATAGAGCAAGTAGAAGGAACATATATAGACAAGGTACAGGAGGGAGCTGAATATGAAGGTATAATATATTTTTTAAATAGAGTCAATGGGTGAAAAGGAAATGTACTGTGAGAAAGCAAAGGAGAATAGACTAACATATTTCCTGTAAAAGAGTCAAGAAATAGCTTTTGCAATGGTGTGGAAGGGGGAAGGTGAGGGGAAATTAAAGAGCCTTCATTCTTATTGGAAATGACTCAGAAAGGAAACAACATATATGTACTTAATTGGGCATAGAAATCTATAAGAAAAGGGAGAGAAAAACGATGGGAAAAGGGGATGAGAGAAGGGAGGGGGGTGTAGGGGACAGAGGAGAGGGTAGATCATGGGGAAGAATATTCAGATATAGCACATTTTCTTTTTTACTTTTTGCAAGGTGGTAGAATTGGATTGTCATTTGGGTACCACAGGCCTGGGTGGTTTCTGGGTTTCTGGGGGAGAATGTAGGCTTGGGGCCTCTTGGTCCCAGGGTCAGTGCTCTGTCCATTATGCCACTCAGTTGTATCACAGCACATTTTGTAGTGGGACAGAGTGAAAGGAAAGAAAAAATATAATGACTGGTAGTGGGGAGAAATAGATGGAGGGAATGATAATCAGCAGTATGAACTGTGGGAAACTATGGAGGTAACTTCTCTGATGGACTTATAATAAAGAATGTGATCTACCCCAAAGACAGAGCTGATAGTATCAGAACACAGATTCAAGCACATTTTTTCCTTTCACTTTATTTCTCATGAGGCTTCTTTTTTTAATAGAGGACTATTATAATAATTTGTAAATAAATAAAAACAAACTCAAAAGTGATATAAAGTATAATATATGTCAGAAAAGAGAGGCCATTATCAATACTCACAGCAGCAGTAATTGATATTTATTTGCCAATTTATGTATAGAAAAGTGATTGACTTTTGTAGAAAAGTTAATCCCCAAAATAATAAATATTCCAAATATTCCACTTTAACCTTAATTGAGTGAGCACATATTACCTTTAGAGTCAAATATAAAATTTTGTTTGTCATAGAATTTTTTTCATAATTTTGTTCCAATCTGCCATTTCAGCCTTATTACATTTTACTTTCCTCCATACATTTTATACTGAAGTCATACTGATCTTCTGGTTCTTCCTCATGTCACTCTTTTCTTATCATCTCTTTGCATAGGCACTTCTCCATACCTGCATCTCTGCCTCTTGGAATCTCTTGTTTTCTTCAAGATAAATCTTAAATATCACCTTCTATATGAAACCTTCTTTGATTGCCAAATGATGACATCATGGCCAAAGTAATTACCTTTAATTTATATATAATGATGCATATAATCACATATATTTATGTATATACATATACATATATCTATCTCTATATGTATACATGTGCTCATGTAGATCAATAGGTATGAGAAAGGCTGTTTGCCTATATAAATATGTTGTTCCCTCTCCCATAGAATGTAAATTCCTTGAAGAGAGGTCACAAGTCGGTTTTTATCTTTGTATCCTTTACCATTTAGCTCAGTGTTTGACACATAAATGATAACATTTATTCCATATTATTTTATAGATTGTTTCATTTGCTAAGACCAAGAAAAGGAATAATATGGAACTAAGATAAATGCACATCTTTAGGAAGAGCAAAATCCACCCTATCTCAGACAAAACAGAGTCCATTCCAAGTGCAACCCAATTAAGAATCAGACAATACCCTTCTGTATTTTCAACAATTTTAATTTAAGATTACTACTGACTACCCAGCATGCAGAGGATGGCGAACTTCTACACTTCAGTAAAAATTCCAATAGCAAAATTTAGGGGGGGATGACATCTCCAAAGATTGTTGGAAACTCACCCTCCTCCTCCTCTTCCTCCTCTTCCTTCTCTTCTTCTTCTCCTTCTCCTCCTCCTCCTCCTTCTTCTCCTCCTCCTTCTTCTTCTCCTTCTTCTTCTTCTCCTCCTTCTGCTTCTTCTTCTTCTTCTCCTTTCTTCATCTTCATCTTCATCTTCTTCTTCTTCTTCTTCTTCTTCTTCTTCTTCTTCTTCTTCTTCTCCTTCTCCTTATTCTCCTTCTTCCTCTTCTTCTTCTTCTCCTTCTTCTTCTCCTCCTTCTCCTCCTTCTTCTCCTCCTCCTTCTTCATCTTCTTCTCCTTTTTCTTTCTTCTTTCTTCTTCTTCCTCCTTTCTCTTCTAGAATATGCTTGATTATAAGCATACTCTTTGCATAGAGAAAAATCAGTAAAATGTTAGAAGATAAAATAATTGCTTATCATAATCATGCAATCTCCTCTAGACCCAGGCAGGTTTTAGATATTATATAGTCTATTCTATATAGTCTAATAGACAAATGGTTCTAAGAAAAGTACAGTTTAGTTCAGTTAGCCCCTTCCTCTCACCCAGCTCTTTACTCCTATGAACTGGGCAAAAATAACTGTTGCAAACAATATAATACAGTATATTATTTGTTGTTTTATTTTTCTTTTGCAAGGCAATGGAGTTAAGTGACTTGTCCAAGGTCACACAGTAGGTAATTATTAAGTGTCTGTCAGAGTCCAGATTTGAACTCAGTTTCTCCTGACTCCAGGGCCAGTGTTCTATCTATCCACTGAGCCACCTAGCTGCCCCTACATTAATGTTTGAATCACATAGCCTTCAGAAGAAGACTTAAGAATTCTGAATCCAAGATCTCCTATCCTTGTTCTTGGCATATATAATTAGAATTGTAAACTTTTTCCAGTGGTTGCACTCTCTCTAGAAGTAACTTTTCAAAATTTCTTTTTGAAATTGCAACATCACCTTTTTGGTCAGATTTCTGTAATGATACTAGATACATCATAATAATGCTTGGTGCTGAGTAGCATGTATATTATACTCATTTTACAGATAAGGAAATTGAAGAGTAGAGGAGTTAAGTGACTTTTTTCCTCAGCATCCCATAAAGAGCAGATGTTACCAATAGACCTAAACTAAAACCCACCTGTAACATACTATTACTTCCTATATATGAATAAATTATCTGGCATAAAGGAGCTCAAAATCACCAAAGGGAGTACTTATTCAAAATCATGTAATACACTCCCAGATTTCTTGATTGATTATTGTAAATAAGCAGAGAAGTTAAGTTTCCAAAGAGTGATAGAATCTTAGAATTAGAAGGAACCCTAAAAGATATATCACTACATGAGATCTGAACAAGAATTTCCCAAGATAAATGGGCACCTTGGCTTTCCTTTAGACTCTATAGTAAAAGAAAGGCCATCACTGCTCTGACTTCTCATTGGATTTTGATTACTCTGGAGGAGAGAGTGAAACTGATAACTTTGCATAATTTTGCCTCAATTAAATCCAAGTCATTTACAAGTCATAATATCAACCCCCTGATGTTATTGATCTTCATAAATCAAGGACAAATAATTGACTTTCACTGATTGGTCAATAAAGGTCCTACCCCATTATCTGCTAAAGATGTTCAGCATTTTAGATAAGTGAGATACCTGTCCCTCCCTCCACCTACTTGCTTTATACTGTATAACCCTGGTCAATCCCCACTATCTAAACTATCTAAGCTATCAAGGATGTATCTACTGTGTTAATTATAATCTGGATTTCTTGATTATATTTTTTTCTTCCATTGCCTGCATTGAAATACAAAAAGCAATACCAGTTCGGGACTTCCCTTAAGTACCAGGCTCGATTCAAATCCTGCATTGAGTTTCTTGGTCATCTGGTAACCAAGTTACCATGTCACCAACAATGAAGAGAGCAAACTGCCTTGACTCACTAAGAGATCTCCCATGATATTGCAACCTACAGGCTTTATAAAATCAGATACATTTAAAAACATTTTCATCTTTGATCAAATTGGAGAAAACAAATACTCATTTCTTTTTTTAAACATGCATTTGATGGGCATTCAAGGAAATTGTACAAGTTTCTCAGGGGAAGAGCTATAATAACTTTTGGCCCCCAGTCATGATTTCCTGTTGTTTGACAACCCTAATGAATTTGAGGAATTTGTGTTTACCCCACTAAAGGAAAATCCATTCCAGAGCAGCTGCAGAGAAAAAAGGTTATATGTAAACATTTTGTGATTCTGGAAATTTTAATTTGGTATGAAAAGATCAAACAAATTGTGTTTGTGTGTGTGTGTGTGTGTGTGTGTGTGTGTGTGTGTGTGTGTTTGCATTCATCCATGCACTGGAAGTAAGGATGCACTAGTTAAGATCTAAATCATAGGATCCTAGATTTAGAGCTAAAAATAACCTTAAGTATTCTTTATTCCAAAAATCATATTGCAGAGATTGGACAATTAAGGGACAGACATGAGGATGAGGATTCAGTTTTGCAAAGTGTTTGTTGTTGCTTTTCAATCATTACAGTCATATCTGATTCTTTGTGACTCCATTCAGGATTTTCATGGTTAAGATAATGGAGTAATTTGCCATTTCCTTCTCCAGCTCATTTTATAGATGAGGAAACTAAACCAAATAGGGTTAACTAACTTGCCTAGGATCACACAGCTAGTAAGGGTTTGGGGTCAGATTTGAATTCAGGAAGACAACTCTTCCAGACCCAGCACTCTATTAGCTGTGTCACTTAGTTATCCAAAATGTAATGCACAGTAAATAGAAGGATCATCATTGTCATAATCGTCATCATTGTCATTGTTGTTGTCGTTGTTGGCATTGTAAGCATCATCATTAAAGTTCATTGAATTCTTCCTGTCAGAGGTAACAATTAATGTTGTGAAGAGAACTAAGAATTCTAGGAGGCAAAAGTGAGGAAGGAAGGAATTCCAAGCATAGGAGAGGTAGCAGAGAGAGAAGATGAAATGCTAAATTTGCTTATCAGCAAATAATGCAGTTTGTCTAGAACATATAGTGAATAAGATAATTATATGAAATTAGTCTAGGATGGGAGAATGAAGTCGAATTGCAAAGAGTTTAAAGTGCCAGATTGAGGTGTTTTATAATAATGACAGTAAGGGACCACTGGATGCTTCCTCATTAAGGGAATGAAAGGGTCAAATCAGTGATTTAGAAAAATAAGGTCTTTACTGAAAGGGGTGAGTAATTGGAAGCAGAGATGTCAATTCAAAACTTACTGCAATAATCAATGAAAGAAACAATCAGGCATTGGAGTAAGGTTATTGGCCATGTGATTAGAGAGAAGAGGATCTATGGAAGACATGTTATATTGTGGTGGTGATTTTCAGACTTCTCACCTCAGGGATTATAATAAAATAATCAATGTTTTACACAATTTTACACATATGAATAAACTGTACTGAATTGCTTACTGGCTCAAGCTGGGGAAAGGGGAAGGAGGGATAAACGAATAGAATTTCAAACTCAAAAATTTTAAAACACATTCAAAAATTATTTTAACATATAATAGGAGGAAATAGAGCATATTAAAAAGATAGAAAAGAAGGGATAAAATACTGTAACTTTTCTTTTTGAAAATGCTAGATTATCTACTCTGTAGTTATTATAATTAACATGGCATTTTTTGAGTACAAAGTAGCATCTACATGTTTGTTCCGAATAAATTTTATTTCTTGTAATGTTAAAATAACAATATTTTATTTTTTATCCTCAATTGCATGTACAATTTTTAAATATTTTTAAGTTTTAAGTTCTAATTTCTATCTTCCTTTCCATCCCCTCCCCTTCCCCTGAGGTAGAAAGCAATGTAATATTCATTATACATGTGAAATCCTATAAAATGCTTCAAATTAGTCATTTTGTGCAAGAAGAAAAGAAAGAAAGAGAGAGAGAGAGAGAGAAAGAGAAGAAAAAGAAGAAGAAGGAGGAGGAGGAGGAGGAGGAGGACAGAGAGAAGGAAAGAGGAAGGAAGGAAGGAAGGGAGGAAGGAAGGAAGGAAGGAAGGAAGGAAGGAAGGAAGGAAGGAAGGAAGGAAGGAAGGAAGGAAGGAAGGAGGGAGGGAAGGAAGGAAGGAAGGAAGGAAAAAAAGAGAGAGAAGATATAATGTTTAAGCCTATTTCCAGATAACAGGAATTCTTTCTCTGGAATTTGAAAGGAGTTTTCATCACAAGTCCTCCCTATAGTAAGACAATGGCAAAATGGGTACATGATTTACACATAAAAGGTGCTGCAATTAGCAAATTAGGAAAGTGTGGAATAGTTTATTTGACAGATTGATGGATATGGATAGAATTTAGGACAAAAAAAAGTATAGAGACCATGATAAAATGTAAAATAGATAGTTTTGATTACATTAAATTTAAAAAAAATAGTTTGCAAAGAAAACCAATACAACCATAATTAAATAGAAAGCAGAAACATGGAGTGGGGAGAATTTTTCAACAAGTAACTTTGTAAATGTTCCATTTCTCAAATATATATAGAGAATGGAGTCAAAGTTATAAGAATACAATTCATTCCCCAATTTTTAAATGGAGAAATGATCTGACAAGCAATTTTCAGATAAGAAATTAAAGCTATCTGTAGGTATATAAAAGAAGTGATATAAAACAGTTTTAATTAGAGAAATACAATTAGAACAACTCAGTGTACCTCCTCAAACTTATCAGAAAAGGAGACTGATAAGTCTTGGAGAGGATGTGTAAAAATTGGGACACTTATAACTGTTGCAATATTAACAAGAAGATTGATTTTTAGAAAAACCAAGAAAAACTCGCATGAACTGATTAAGGTAAGCAGAACATTATTCATAGTAACAGTAATACTGTATAATGACAAAATGTTAATGACCTAGTTATTCTGATCAATGCAATGAGCCAAGGCAATCCCTCAAAAGACTCAAGATGAAGCATACTATCCACCTCCAGATGGAAAAAAGAAATGATACTATTCTAAATGCAGACTGAGGATGATATTTTTCACTTTCTTTTTTTTTCATTTGTTTTTTTTTTGTTTGTGTCTGCTTGTACTAAATTACTAATAGCTGAAGGCATAAGGAAAGGAAAAGGGAAAGGGAAAGGATAAAGGAAAAGAAAATTTCAACTGAATGTAGAATTCCAGACAATAGAAGAGAAAAGAAAGTTCTCTTAAATGATCAATGGAAAGAAAAAAGAGGAAAGCAACATAAAAGGAAAAAAGATCTTTTTAAAAGAAAATTAGAGATATCAAGGAAATGATTCATTCACAAAAGGCACTATAAAAGACAAAAATCTAGATGAAATTAATAATAGGTTGCAATAATATAAAGAATTATACAAAAAAGTCTTAACAGCACTGATAACTTTGTTGGGGTGCTTACTAATATACAGTCTGATAACATCAATAATGAAATCAAGGGGGCCTTTAGGAAGCATTGTTAACAATAAGATTAGTGGAGTTGATGAAATTCTTGCTAAACCATATAAAATCCTAAAAGATGATGCTGTTAAATATTGTACTCAATATGCCAACCAATTTGGAACTGTATTGAAAAATATCAGTTAACATTCAAATCCTAATGAAGTACAAGGGGACAGAACCAAGAAGATGGAGAAAATGCAAGGACTTCACCAAGCTCTCCCCAAAATCACTCCAATGTGGTTAAATGATGACCTTGTGGCAGAATACATAAAAAGACTGAGTGAAACAATTTTCCAGCCTAAGACAACTTGGAAGATCCACAGGAAGGGTCTGTTACACTAGGGTTAGGAAGGGCTCATGGCACAACCTGAGCCACACCAGAGAGAACTGATTCCAGCAATTCAGGAACAGACTATGGGGTGCCTGGCTCTCTTGGAGGATCTGAGTCTGTGGCAGCAGTGGCATCTTCCAGACCTCTTAGCCCAGGGATTGCCAAGGACAATTGGGAAGGTCAGCAGGAAACCTCTCCCATACCAATGTGAGAATGTACTTCCAGAATGCCGAGTTCATGTATAGTAAGGGGTCACTGAAACAGGACACTGTTTTTTCATCCATATTCAGATCCAGGTTGCAATCTAAGGCCCCGGGCTCAGGAAAAGGAGTAGAAGCACAACAGAACCTACTGTCACAGTAGAGTAGGGATCCTCCTCCTGTTTCCAGGGTAGAAAGGAGTACTTATCCACAGACCAGAGCAAAAGCCAGGAAAGCAGTCATAGACTCTCATAAGACCTTCGAGAAATTGAAAATTTGTAGGTCCCTGAGGGAAGGGTGTCCCTGAAAACAATAGCAAAATGTCTCAAAATCTTGGAAGTGCATCCTTCAGCCTGGAAGTAGAGTCCCATTTTAACAAAAAATTAATATCAAGTCATAGACTGGGAAAATGAGTAAATAATAAAAGGAAAAAGATCTGAACATAAACACTTTAAGCCTATGAAGGATCAAAATACATACTCAGAACATAACGAAGTCAAAGTTTCTGATTCCAAAACCTCCAAGAAAAATATGAATTGGTCTCAAGCTATGGAAGAGCTCAAACATATTTTGAAAATCAAGTAAGTGAGGTAGAGGAAGCATTGGGAAAGCAAACAAGAGCAATGCTGGAAAACCATGAAAACTGAGTCAGCAGTTTGGTCATGGAGATACAAAAATACTGAAGAAAATAACATCTTAAAAACTAGCTTGGGTCAAATTGAGAAATCAGTTAAAATGGCTAATGAGGATAAGAGTGTCTTAAAAAACAGAACTTGCCAAATGGAAAAGGAGATACAAATGTTTTCTGAAGAAAATAATTCCTTCAAATTCCTTCAAAGAATGAAGCCAAGGGAAGCTGCTGACATTGTGAAAAAACAAGAAACAATAAAACAAAAATGAAAAGAATGAAAAGCTAGAAGAAAATATGAAATATCACATTGGAAAAGCAATTTTCCTGGAAAACAGGTCTAGAACAAATGATTTAAAAGTTATTGGACTACTTGAAAGTCATGGAAAGTCATCTTGATATCCTAGATGCTGATGGAACATAGAAATTGTAAGAATTGACTGAAACCCTGAAGATTCCAAAATGAAAACTGCCAAGAATATTGTATTCTAATTTCAAAACTCCCAAATAAAGGAGAAAATATTGTAAGCAGGCAGAAATAAACAATTTAAATATTGTGGAGCTTCAGTCAGGATAACAAAGATTTAGTAGCGTCTACATTAAGAGTTCATAGGGCTTGGAAAAAGATATTCCAGAAGGCAAAAGAGGTTGAATTACAACCAAGAATTAATCACCCAGTATAACTGAGCATACTCTTTCAGGGGAAAAGATTGACATTTAATGAATTATGGGACTTTCAGACTTTCCTGTTTAAACAACCAGATTTGAACAGCAAGTTTTATCTTCAAGTACAGGACTCATGTGAAGCATAGATAGTGTGGACAGGAGGGCTAATCATGAAGGACTTAATGATGTTGAACTGTTTATATTGCTGAAAGGGGATATTATACTGACAATTTATGTGAGCCATCACATTATTGGGGTAATTAGAAGGAGCATATATAGACAAGGCACAGGAAAGTGTCGAATATGTAAGTATAATATATCAAAAAGATAGAGTTCATGCATGATAAAGGATATACTGGGAGAAAGGGAAAGAGGAGGTAGAATGGTGTGGGTTATTTCATATAAAAGAGAAAGAAAAATCTCTTTCAGTGTAGTGAAAGGGGGGAAGATAAGCCTTGCTCTCAACCAAATTAATTTAGAAAGGGAATAATATACACACTCAATATAGTATAGATATCTATCTTACTCTTGAGGAAAAGAAGAGAGGAAAGGGATTGGAGAAAAGGGACAGGGAGAGGGAAGGGGGCTTTAGGTGATAGAAGAGAGGGAAGATCATAGGAGAGAGTAGTCAGATATATAACACTTTTGAGTAGAGACAGGTGAAGGGAGTTAGAGAAGAGAATAAATGAGGTGGAGGGAAATAGAATGGAGAGAAACACAGCTAACAAAAATATTGATGCAATTTTTCTAATGGTTTTATGGTAAAGAATGTCATTCATCTCAGACAGAGCTGATGGTATCTGAATGGAGACTGAAGCATAATTTTTCCTTCACTTTATTTTTATTTGTTGGGGATATGATTATTTTTACAATTTGACTATTGTAGTAATGGTTTTCATGGTTACACATTTTTAACATACACTAAATAATTTGCTTTCTCAATGGGGGAGTGGGATGGAAGAAAGGGAGAGAATTTGGACTCAAGGTTTTGGAACTAAATGTTGAAACTTGCTTTTACATGTAGAAAAAAGGAGAAAAAAATTTTTAAATGAAATGAAAATATGGAAAAAATGCAATAAAATAAAAAATGACAATGTTAAGTAAAGCATGTTCAAATTGCACAAAAAATTCACTTATTTTGTATGCCATACAGAAACCATGCTCAGGATTCTGAAAACTAGATTTCAGCAGTTTGTGGACCAAGAAGAATAAGACTGTTTTGAGAGGCAAAAGAACTAGAGGTCAAATTGCCAACTTTAGCTGAATTATGGAAACAATTAAGGTAGTTCTAGAAAATATCTACTTGTTTCATTGACTACATTAAATCCATTGACTGTGTGGAATACAAGAAAATGTGGCAAGTCCTTATAGAGACAGAAGTATAATATCATCTTACTTGTCTCCTCAGGAACCTGTCTTTAGGCCACCAAGGAACACTTAAACCCAAACATGGAACAACTGATTGATGAGTTTGGGAAAGGAACATGACAAATATGTATAGTGTCATCTTAATTACTTAATTTTTATGCAGAAAATGTCATATGAAATCCTGGGCAAAACATCAACAATCACAGATATGCAAATAATACCAGTCTGATGACAGAAAGTGAGAAGGATTAAGAAGCCTCTTTAGGAGAGTAAAAGAGGAAAGTGTAAAAAGCTGGCTTGAAGTTTAACATCAAAAACATCAAAAAGATCTTGGCAACTGGTCCCATCACTTCCTGGCAAAAGAAGATAGAAAAAAAGTTGAAGCAGTGTCAGATTTTATATTCTTGGGCTCAAAGATAACTGCAGATGGTGACTTCAGCTATGAAATTAAAAGAAACTTGCTACATGGTGGGGAGGGGGAGATGTAGGGGGTACTATTACAATTCTAGATAGTATACTAAAAAGCAGAGACATAACTTTGTTGATAAAGGTACATAAAGTCAAAATTTTTCCAGGAACAAAGTATGGTCAGGAGAGTTGAATTCTAGGGAAAGTTAGGTACCATAGAATCTATACTTTCAATGGTGCTAGAGAAAACTTTTGGGATACCCATGGACAGCAAGGAGATCAAGTCAATCAATACTAAAGAAAATGATTCAAACTATTCAGTGGAAGATCAAATACTAAAGCTACAGCTTAATACTCACATAACGAAAAGACTGGACTCATTGGAAAATGTTGTTGGAGAATATTGAAAACAAAAGGGAAAAAATGGAAGACAGAGAATAAGATGGATTTACAGCTTTGAAGAAGCAGCAAAAATGGAGATAGTGGAGGATAGAAGGACTGACATCCCTTCCCCCATTTAAGCATAGCTCCCCCTCTGACTGGATTCACTTTGGTAACTTCCTTGATCCTTAGGTAATAACCCCAGATCAATAAATTTCTTCTGCTTGTGAATCATTATTCTTAAAAGAAGTTAAAGAGCTCAAGCAATTCCTCTTGAAGTTGGTAAGGTCTTCATTATTGTCCCTCTTTCACTCCTTTGTGCTGACTCATTCCCAACACTCTAACTCATGCTCAAAAGACCAACCATAGTTGTAGTACATTTTCTTCTGGGATCCTAACCCCTCATTATGGCTATTTTCTAGAATGTTAGATTATTTATTATTTTAAACAAACAAATAAAGAAAACATTAATCTATCCTAGTTGATCATCACACAATGCTTCTGTACTATTTACAGTGTTCTGGTTCTTCTGATTACTTCATTCAATATATAAGTTTCTGTAAGTCTTTCCAGGCTTTTTTTCTGAAATTCTTCTGCTCATCATTTCATATGGAATACTAATATTATGCTACCTTCATATAACACAACTTGCTAGGTCTTTCCTCAATTGATGGGCATTTGGAAAGGATATTTTAACTGTGGATTTTTTAAAAAATGTATAGGAAATGTGTAGTTTGAGTCATTTGCTCAAAATTAGCCAATAGTATGTTATGACAATGTACCCTAAAAAGCATTAAAACAGAGAAATCATGTCTAAAATGAGAATGGTGAAAGTCCCTCTATATGATACCCCTATACACATATCTAAGCTATTTGGGAAAAATAGGAAAAAGGAAAAACCCTATCACATTCTTTTTATGGCACAACTTTTGTTCTAATACTTAAATTAGAAAGAGCCAAACAGAGAAAGAAAATTACAGTCCTGATGAATTCCTTGATGAATATTGATGCAAATTTTTTAAATAAAATACTAGCAAAGAGATTATAGCAACATATCACAAGAATCATAAACTAAAATGAAGGGGCTTTATAGCAAAAATGCAAGGCTGGTTTAAAAATTAGGAAAACAATCAGTATATCAGTAACAAAATCAACAGGAATCTTATGATTATCTTAATAGATGCAGAAAACACCTTTGACAAAAGTGGAACACCCATTCTTATTAAAAATATGGAAGAGCATAAAGATAAACATTACTGTAGTGATCCTTAAAGGGAACTCTCCTTAAAATGATAAGTAATATTTATCTAAAATGATACCCCCACGCAATTTTATAAGCATTTATCAAGGTACCATTCTATTGCTGAACATACATTGCCTAAAATAAAATGATCTCTGGATTCAATTTCAATTCAACGTGCCATGTATTATTAAAGATCATCAGATGTTAAATTTAAGGCTGGTAGAAACGATAGAGGTTATTTAGTATAAACTATTCTTTTATAAAGCAGGAAATGACTCTGAATTGCAGAGTCATTTGTCCCGATAGTGTCTGAGATGGGATTTGAACCCAAAAATTCCTTTACTTCTCTCCTTAATACTACAATGACTCTCTGATTATCAATTAGAAGTCATTCAGAGAAAGGTAACCAAGTTCCTGAAAGATTTTGAGTTAATACCCTTTTAAGAGCTTTGAAGAAAATGGAGTGGTTTAATGTGGCTAACAGAAGAGTTGGGGAGGGGCTTATAGCAGTTGTCTTCCAAGTGTTTGAGGAGTAGTCAAGTGGAACAGTAGTTTGAT
This sequence comes from Macrotis lagotis, assembly GCF_037893015.1. Classification (NCBI taxonomy): domain Eukaryota; kingdom Metazoa; phylum Chordata; class Mammalia; order Peramelemorphia; family Peramelidae; genus Macrotis; species Macrotis lagotis. The sequence continues at coordinate 891,947,661 of NC_133658.1, forward strand.
GTACAGATTTTTTCTTAGAGGGCAGAAATAGGAACAATGAATCAAACGTTCAAAAGTTCAAGTTTATATTTCATGTAAGGAAAAACTTTCTGCAAAGAAGTAAAAAGGGAATGGACTTTCTGAGGGGTAACGTGTTCACTCTCACTGGAAGTCTGAGCCAAGGTAGGAGGACCACTTGATTAGCTTATGGTGGCAATTATTATTCAGGTCATGTTTGGATTGAATGCCTTTGAGGTCACTACCAACTCTAAACCTCTGTAATTCTATGAGGAAAGCCAATACTAATGAGTTTGGACTTGTAACTATCATATCTTGGCCTTTAGGTTGTACTTCTTTGATTTAATTACATGTCATGATCTGCATTATAGTTATCTGTGTATAATCATATACTCCTACTGTAGGCTGCCATCACCTCATTCCTGAACTTTTGAAACAGTCTGCTGGTCAATCTCTCTGGTTTCTCTCCCTACTCCAATCAAATTCAATTCTCTCTCTCTCTCTCTCTCTCTCTCTCTCTCCCTCCCTCCCTCCCTCCCTCCCTCCCTTTCTCCCTTTCTGTCTCTATCTTGCTGTCTCTCATTATCTCTCTGTCTCTGTCTCTATCTCTCTGTCTCTCTCTGTCTTTGTCACACACACACACACACACACACACACACACACACACACACACACACCCCAAATGTCATGATTCCCTATTACTTTCAGGTTCAAACAAAGAATCTGTCATGTCTTGCTTCCTCCTTCCTTCCAGGCTTCCTATGCTTTGCTTTCTCCAAATACTTTGCAATCCATACACAATAGTCCATTTCCTGTTTCTGAAATAAAACACTCCCCCTCTGTCTCCTCTCACCATTTCCACTACCTCCCATGCCTGAGATTCTTTCCCTCCATATCTCTTCTATCTATCTCCTCTAGCATCCTTAAAGTTCCAACAAAAATCTCACCTACTACAAAAATTCTTTTTCTCCAAACTCCTCAGTGTTAGACTCTTCTCTATGTTGTGTCTGTAAGACCCAAGTTCATAGTAGTTGTGTGTCCCTGGGCAAATCACTTCATCTTGTTTGCCTCAATTTCTTTAGCTGTAAAATGAGCTGGAGAAGGAAATGGCAGACCACTCTGGTATCTTTGCCAAGAATACCCCCAAAGGAGTCACAAGGAGACAGACATGACTAAAATAATTTAACGACATTATTAGTCCTGAATTCCTTCTCACATTTGCAGACTATAATCCATTCAACTCTTCTAATTTAACCTATGTTTCACATCTGCACACAGCTGTCCATATGCAGTTTCTCAGTTGAACTATGATCTCTTTAAGTTCAGGGTATCTCTTTTTTGACATTCTTTGCAACCCCAGTTCTTAGAATAGTACACAACCAACAATAAATCTCTTGGGAGCAAAGTGTTTAATGCAGAGACTTCACAAGTTTTCAAAACAATCAAAGCAGAGACATGAAGATGCTACCTAGTATTTATCTTATGTCTTGTTCCAATTCCCTTGACCCAAAACAAGGAAAGTCAATATTTCACTTAAAGGACAGGCTGTGTTTGGGGCTGAGTCCTGATTGAGATCTCTGGAGGACATGTTCAGTCACTCCACGGCTTTTGAGCTTCTCTGAGATCAGGGGAAACATGTCAGGCACCTAAAAAGAATTCCTCTAGAGTACCCAGGTCATGGAATGTAGTAGATTAAAATGATACTAGGGAAACATCTCTATTTGCAAAGGACCCTTTCAAGAGATGGCTCTTGGGGCGGCTAGGTGGCATAGTGGATAAAGCACCGGCCTTGGAGTCAGGAGTACCTGGGTTCAAATCCAGTCTCAGACACTTAATAATTACCTAGTTCTGTGGCATTGGGCAAGCCACTTAACCCCATTTGCCTTGCAAAAACCTAAAAAACAAAACAAAACAATAGATGGCTCTTGAACTGACATAAGGCTGTTGATTTCCACAAGCCATTGTTCAGGGGCTGCAGTATTCAGACTGAGCCACTGAACTAAGAAAACTATAGAAATACAGTAACAGCCAAAATATAAACTTCAAACTTCCTTCTGATTCCATCTGGAGACTAGGCATAGTCTCTCATCCAGGGTCAGCTTTATTCTCAGAGAAAAAGAATTTGCAAACTGTAGCTAAAAGCTGATGCTCAAGACCAAGTCTTAAGTGATCTTTCATTCTTTCTCAGTGAGTAGCATAGTACTGCTGTCAAAGAACACTGAGTTGAATAGATTATAGTCTGAAAATATGAGGAGGATTTGAGGAATGACAATGTTGTGAAATTATTTTAGTCATGTCTGACTCCTTGTGACTCCTTTTGGGGTTTTCCTGGCAAAGATAGCAGAGTGGTTTGCCATTTCCTTCTCCAGCTCATTTTGAAGCTGAGGTAATTGAGGCAAACAAGATTAAATGATTTGCCCAGGGACGCACAACTAGCATGAACTCAGATCTTTCAGACTCCAGGTCCTATACTGCACCACCTAGCTGGCCTAGTGATAATATTATTATATCAGAGATAATAATAACTGATACTTGCACAATATTCAAATTTTACAGAGTATTTCATATATTCTCTCCTTTGAGAATTGCAACAGTCTGGGATGGTAGGTCCCAAAGAGTGCAAATATTATTCTCCCCTTTTCCAGCTATCCAAACCAAAGTGCAGAAGTTCAGTGAACTGTCCATGGTTCTCCACAGCTAGTAAAGGTTAGAAGCCACAACAAATTCTTCCTCTTTCCAAGACTAGTATGTTACCCACTATACTACATGTCTCTACAATCAGCTTCTTCTTATTACTTTATGGGATACAAATCTAGAGGCAGAGATCTTAAAGGCCATTTTTCCTAGCCCCCTTATTTTGCAAATGAAGAAACTGAGTTTCCAAAAGGTTAAGTGATTTGATTCAAGTTCATTTAGGTACTAAGTACAAGTGTGCAATTTAAATCTTGATTTAATAACTACAGATGTAGGATTCTGCAAACTGGATCACATGAAGAAGCTGGTGCTTAGTCTTATTAACTGGTAGACCTTGGGAGAATCATTTAACTCCTCTCAATATCAATTTCTTCTATATCAGGGGTGGGGAACCTTTTTTTCTGTCAAGGCTTATTTAGATATTTATAATATCATTCATGGGTCATACAAATTTATAAAATTAAAAATTAGACTGCTTTATTTGCTCAAATATTTCATTAATTAACTCCTTAAAAAGCTCCTAGATTTATTGAATTTCCAGTCCCACCTACAGATTCCAAGGCAGCACCAGACCAAAAGCCTTTTTCTATGACTTTCAGACCAGACATTTCCTGCCCCTGATCCATAGAGAGGGATAATTAAAACTACAGTAGCTCACAAGATTCATGTAAGAAAGAAACTTGACAAAGTTAAGCTGCTATATAAATGTGAATTGTTATTCATTTCTGGAATCCTGCCCTTGATCTGATTTTGAATCTGAGCTTTTCATCTTGAAAAATGTACATACCAGCCTATAAAAGATATGAGAGGACTTAGAGCCAGAGGTCCAAATCCTACTTCATCTATTCTAAAATACTGGGTAATTTATCTCACTCTATGTATACTTTAATTAATTTACAAAGGTATGTCCTTATAGGGAATTTAATTTAAAGGATTATCACTTATAGGGTCTTAAACTATCATGGCATGTTCTATTTATATCAATTGACTATAAGCTCCTTAAACAAGGACTGCTTCATTCTTTTCTTTATATTGATAATACTGAAAAGGTACATAATAAATGCTTGTGGAATTAAAAAATATAAAATGTACATCAGAAAATTCCAAAGTCTTTTTCAGTACCATCTCTGTCTCTATCTCCATCTCTGTCTCTCCCTCTCTCTGAGTGAGTCTTTTTCCCCTGAACATGTGTGTATATATAAACATATATATATATATATATCAATGTATACATATATGTTATTTATATTATTTAATTAAAACAAGTAATATCATTAAATGGCTTAGGAACCTGAGTAGCAAGGAGACAATAGCCAACTATGGATAGGAAAAAATCTGGGAACCCTGTTGAGTAATGTACCATGGGAAGCTGCATCTATGAAGAGAGAAAGGATTTCCATATCTGATAGCACCAGGATTTGTGAATAACCATTAAAAAATATGTATCCATACTAGTACCTCACTACCATTTTACAAAGTCAGAGATCATAGTGTGTATTTGTGGAAGAATGTGGTTTAGATTTATGAGAATGGGAATGATTTACCATCACTGTTTTTATTATTCCATATTCATAAATGTATTTAGTAATAACTAAGTGTATGTACTAACTATTAATGGGAAACAAACCAATAGGAACTTGAACAATATAGATTTGAGATGAAAACACATGAGATAGTCTGCCTCAGAAACTGTAAGAATTGTAATCACTCCATTTAGAGATAGCCCTGAAGCATTGTTGCATGTATTATGTAAATAAATTATTATTATTATTCTACG